>NC_090651.1:34968130-35261750 GCF_040937935.1 Hyperolius riggenbachi | reverse complement strand
AGATTTGATTGGCTGTGGAATCTTGTCAGTGATTGGCCTTTGGTGTAGGGGGTGACTATTTAAATGCATTATGTACACTTTAGAGTATAACATTGCTTGATACAGCTTCAGAAAGGTCTGAGGACCGAAACAGCGCTGCTGTCGCTGATATGCTTGTTATGCTGATTCTTCATCAATAAAGAGCTAAAGTACTACCTGATGGTGCGGACTTGACTGTTGAAGCAGATGGTGGGAGTGTCTAAGTGTGCAGAGGCACTGCAAGCTCCAGCCAGCACATCGCCTTTTTTCCCTTCGTGGGTGCTTGCTATACACTGATTTACTTTTTACAAGCCCTACTCCATAGAGCCAAATTAATCCATGCCATGCACTGATGAGGATCAAACAATCCGAAACAGTCTGTATGCATGTTGGATTATTATGGCTCTGTACATATTAACAAGCTGACACATCATTGCATTCCAGCGGTTCTGGAGGTGTGTTTAGCTTCTAAGGGTACAATGGTTAATTTGCATATATTCAGCAGTGGTGCCTGGGAGACATCTCGAGCTCACTCCAACCTGAATTATCGCAAATTCTTTCTGTTTTAGGAAAGCAAACTTTTGTTTTTCTTAACATCTTAGTAAGGGGGCTTTTAGGACCATTGTAGTCCCTTACACACTCCAATGAGTTCTGGGTCACCATGAGCTTGCTGGTTAGTCTGTGCCTCTCTTACTTTTTAATGTAATGGTTCTTACTTGTTACAGACAGGTTTTGGACTAGTCCATCTCCTATCTTATGGGGGAACTTTTTTTTTTTTTTAAAGCACTCCATGGCAACGATCTCTACAAAGCCTACTTGTTTACATACTATATTGGTAGTTCTGAGAAACTTTCGTTTATTAAGTGCATTTGAAGATAAAGCCTAAGAAGAAGCTAGATAAAAACCTGCCGGTAAGCGGTCAGAACCAGCAAAACAAAAGGATTAAACGAATGTGAACATTGCTGTGTGTGGACACCACTAGGCTAGGCTTGTAAACACTGCTGTGTGTGGGCACCACTAGGCTACGCTTTTGAAAATTGCTGTGTGTGGACACCACTAGGCTACGCTTTTGAAAATTGCTGTGTGTGGACACCACTAAGCTAGGAATGTGAACATTGCTGTGTGTGGACACCACTAGGCTACACTTTTGAAAATTGCTGTGTGTGGACACCACTAGGCTAGGAATGTGAACATTGCTGTGTGTGGGCACCACTAGGCTAGGAATGTGAACATTGCTGTGTGTGGACACCACTAGGCTAGGAATGTGAACATTGCTGTGTGTGGACACCACTAGGCTAGGTATGTGAACATTGCTGTGTGTGGACACCACTAGGCTAGGAATGTGAACATTGCTGTGTGTGGACACCACTAGGCTAGGTATGTGAACATTGCTGTGTGTGGACACCACTAGGCTAGGAATGTGAACATTGCTGTGTGTGGACACCACTAGGCTAGGAATGTGAACATTGCTGTGTGTGGACACCACTAGGCTAGGCTTGTGAACATTGCTGTGTGTGGACACCACCAGGCTAGGAACGTGAACACTGCTGTGTGTGGACACCACCAGGCTAGGAACGTGAACACTGCTGTGTGTGGGCACCACTAGGCTAGGAAGGTGAACATTGCTGTGTGTGGACACCACTAGGCTAGGCTTGTGAGCATTGCTGTGTGTGGACACCACTAGGCTAGGAATGTGAGCATTGCTGTGTGTGGGCACCACTAGGCCAGGCTTTTTAAGACAGCCGTGAACAGAATCCATACTTGAAAAGGCACGTTGGGGTTGGCAGTACTCGGCACTCTTCCGCTCACAAAACAAGGACATGTTCAGAAACTGGTGCTTCAGCCACAGCGCTCTGTCCTCTTCAAACATCTTCCTCTGCAAGACACAAGCAATGCTTATAGGATCGCTATGACAAAGATGCACGGGAACATTACAGCTCAACTCAAAACTGAGCAAGGCTTTTTCTAAGAAGAATCTGAATAAGTGAATACAAACAGTATGCAAAAGTTGGCATAGCTATGGGTGGGCAACGGGGGAACATATGTCCCCAGGCGCAGCACTGAGGGCACTCACACTCGCAGCACCCCCACGCATGTGAGAGGCAGCTTGCTGGCTGCCCAAGGTGTCCCTGCTTCTCTCCCTCCCTCTGCAGAGGAGTGCGGAAACATTACAGCAGCAGAAAAAGCGAGCACATCTGTCTATATAAACAGGAGGAAGGGGGGCACATGTGGCTAACAGCATTTGTTCATCTGTCTCCACCGATGTCCACGCCCACATTCTGATGTGTCCACACCCATTTGGTCCAGGTGGGGGCGCAAAAATGGTCTTAGTCCCCGGGCACTGAAAACCATAGCTACACCTCTGACACCACCTGATACATGGGCCAAAAGTACTTGGCAAACAGCGCTACAGCTTGCTTCCTCTCCTCTGAATTCAGCTGTTGGGCAGGTCAATCAGGGGTGACCATATGACTCTCAGAGTAGGAAAGACAATAGCGGTCATACTGCATGACCTACAAATCTGCTTCCTCAGGGACACGTGTTCTGTTGTAATGCAGGGATGCTGAGGAGTGCAAAGTAGGCAAGTACTACTTGTAAGATCTTCATTTGGTTGCAGAAATCAGTCATGCTTGGTTTGCCATCTGTGTCCTCGCTTCCTCTCGTTGGTAACAACAGAACATGGTAGTATTTCCACAATGGATATACTGGCAATGTCAAAACACTTCATGTGAGACTGAAGTCTCATAAAATTCATGTTTATTTTAAAAATGTGTTAAACATCATAGCCCTACCTAAAATGCTGCGTCCCCACAGCTGTAATCTAACTAAATCCCCCCTAACTCCCCAGGGGGCAATCTGGGCAGCGCTTCCATGAGAGGCAGAGCAATGAGCCGCAGCTCTGCCTCTCAGTGCGTCTATCAGCCCGGAACGGCGCCTTCGCCCGCCCCTCTCAGTCTTCCTTTACTGAGAGGGGCGGGGGATGCGCAGCTGATAGATGCGTAAGGAGGCAGAGCCACGGCTGAAAGCTCTGCCTCCTCCAGCAGCAAAATCCACGACCAAGAAAGTCGTTGATTTTGCGGGGTTGAGCGAAGGGGGAAGTTAGGGGGGGATTTACTGAGATTACAGCCACGGGGATGCAGCGTTTTAGGCAGGGATATGATGTTCAACACATTTTTAAAATAAAAACGTGAATTTGAGATTTCAGACTAATTAGGTTTTTACTGCTGCTTTTATTACCATGGACAGAGTCAGTGTCTTTGTACTACCATGGAGAGTCACTGCCTTTGTGTTACCATGGACAGAGTCACTGCATACGTTTTACTGAGGGCACAGAGAGAGGACCTGGAAGGCTCTGTGGGATGCAGAGCCTTCTTTTTTTTCTAAGGCGAGCATTTTTTTTTTTCCCTTTAGGTCGCTTCACATTTGCTCTATGTATCCATGTAGCAATACATGCAGAAATACATGCAGTTGCGTTTTACTTGTGCATAGAGCACCCTCTGGTGGACAATTAGGAACTGATCCTTTACTTCATGTCCGAGACGAATTGCAGCTTCAGTGAAGTTCCTTCTCTCTTTTTCGAAGTTGTTCTTCTGTTCATGAAACAACCTCCACTCTTCCTGGAGGCGCTCCTGGTCCTCAAGGAGGTAGCAGTCCTGCAGGAGGGCCGAGGTGTCATCCTCACTCCCGACAATGATCTGTTGCTGCACATGCAAAGGGATAACATGAGGACAGCATGAAATCCAGTTCAATGTCAGAATCACAATTAAAGGTGAATACAGAGCAAGAAGATTGGCATACATGAAATAAAGGTGCCTGGAAAAAAGGGTGCAGGGGATTGCCGCTAGTAGAATATCGCTACAATTAGCCATATTCTATGGCTGGATTCTATAGTAAAATATCGGTAATATTTCCTGATATTTTACTATAGCTAAACCTAACCCTACTCTCACACAGAACCCTCTCCTGGTGATGCCTAACCCTAAGACCCCCCCCCCCCCAAACCTTAACTACCCCCTACCCCCCACACACAAAGCCACAAATGTAGCCAAGATGTTAAATTTGGGCACCAGGGGGCACCTGATTACCGGCAAGCACAGCAAGTATCCACGCCTGGAGACGCCCGATAGAATCGCTCCGCGCCCGCTATCCAATGCCGCATTTCTGCAAATTCCTGGCGCCTGCGATTCTATCGGGCGCCTCCAGGTGCGGATATCTACAGTGCTTGCCAGTAATTGGGTGCCTCCCTGCGCCCAAATTTAACATTTTAGCTGCAGTATAAAAGCCGCGATTTACAGCAAAAGTGATAAATTGATAGTGTGTGCTGACCAAGCGGTCAAATTTCTGTTTTCTACTGCTTATAGTTGCTTTTATCACAGGCACCTATGGCAGCACCTTTTTTCCATAAGGGCTACTGCGCCCTTTTACCTGATTAGCCATGGGCTATGCTCATTAGAGGTCAACTAACAGTCTACAGAAACCAATTACATTCCAGGACAGGAGGTTGCCTCGTACAGCTCTCAATGGTGTCACCTGACCTGCATCGGGTCATTGAGAACCATACAGTGTGGATACAGCAAAGCAGCTTGGAGCGGTAGGAAGCGAAGAGGAAAGGCACCTGCAGCTTTTGTAAGTGGTTTCCACTAAGCATTTGCTTTATGGGGGAGGTTAGTGTTAACATTTAGGCCCCGGTTCCAACCAGAAAGAACACCTATTTGGCATCAGGCAATCAAACTCCAACACCCCCTGGACATAGGCAGACGCAGGTGTTTGGGTTGGTTACAGCTGCCCAGAATCCCAACTCAGACCAGAGCCGGTGCAGTGTCTGGGGACAGGCACAAGTTGAGACACCAGAATATCTGCAGGCACCCTGCAGGTTACAGCACCGCCCCTTTCTTTCCCAGCTACAGTTGACTTAGGATGTAGGAGCAGCAGCGTGTGCGCACAGAGCATGGAGCGGCAGCGTGTGCGCACAGAGCATGGAGCGGCAGCGTGTGCGCACAGAGCATGGAGCGGCAGCGTGTGCGCACAGAGCATGGAGCGGCAGCGTGTGGGCACAGAGCATGGAGCGGCAGCGTGTGGGCACAGAGCATGGAGCGGCAGCGTGTGGGCACAGAGCATGGAGCGGCAGCGTGTGGGCACAGAGCATGGAGCGGCAGCGTGTGGGCACAGAGCATGGAGCGGCAGCGTGTGGGCACAGAGCATGGAGCGGCAGCGTGTGGGCACAGAGCATGGAGCGGCAGCGTGTGGGCACAGAGCATGGAGCGGCAGCGTGTGGGCACAGAGCATGGAGCGGCAGCGTGTGGGCACAGAGCATGGAGCGGCAGCGTGTGCGCACAGAGCATGGAGCGGCAGCGTGTGCGCACAGAGCATGGAGCGGCAGCGTGTGCGCACAGAGCATGGAGCGGCAGCGTGTGCGCACAGAGCATGGAGCGGCAGCGTGTGGGCACAGAGCATGGAGCGGCAGCGTGTGGGCACAGAGCATGGAGCAGCAGCGTGTGCGCACAGAGCATGGAGCAGCAGCGTGTGGGCACAGAGCATGGAGCAGCTCTGGGGAACTTAGCGCCAGGTACGAGCACGGACCTGTGCCCTGCTGTGTGAATACCTCACTTTCCCTTTCTTTAGCAATGTTGGCTGCCCTTCTCTGTATCCGAACTACTCTTGATTGATCCCATTGTCAATTGGGAGCAGATCAGACACTTAGGAAATAAATTGTCAGATCCTGTCAGTTGGTCGGGAAATTGCATTATGTGTACCCAGCATGATGTCATACCATATTATTACACTGTATTGTGGGTGGCTGAGGGAGACCTTTCAGGGAGACGTTTCAGGGAGACGTTTCAGGAATCCCCCCCCCCCCCCCCTCCTCCCTTAAAAACCTGAGCTTTCCTCTGCCAGAGTACACAAGAAGACTGTCAGTAATGTAAATGAAGGCTGTAACAAGCTTGTCTTACTAGGTAAAAAATAAAATCCGTAATGGAAGTGAACTGCATTACTGATGAGGCCTCATTTAAAATTTTCAATAAGTGCACTTCTATACTTAAGCCTGCAGGTGGCAGCAGTGCACCACACAAAGCACCTTCTGCCCGCTAAAAGCTTTCCAGCAGTAATCCGTTACCTGCGACATACCTGTAAGAGATGCTGTTGGCTCTTGATGGTTTCCCTGCATTCTTGGATTTCATCTTTCATCTTCTCCACTTTTCTCTCATACTCCTCTCTGTCAATCAAACCCTTGCGGTCTGGAGAAGCCACGCGGACCTGGGCAGCTGATAAACAAGGATACTGGTGTGAGTGCTGAACTACAGGAGCAGGATACAAACAGGCAGAGCGCGGACAGAGAGGCACCTTGGTTGTCCAGTTTCTCCACGTGGCTCTTCAGGATCCGCCACTGCTGTCGGATGCTGTTCACCAACTGCTCCCTGACTGCCTCGCAGGATAATTCTGACAGGGTCTCTTTGCTGGAGTCTGCTGGATCGTCCTCGTCTGAAAGAGCCTGTTATTAAAAAAATACAGTAAATAAATGGAGATCATCTGTAAAATAAACGCTTCTAGGCCAACAAAACGCAGAGTACATGCTGGTCAGGTGGGGTCTGTGCGATTTCACAGCCAGATGCAGAGGGAGAACCTGATCATCAGAGCATCGGAAAAATGCAACTACCAATGCTCTGCTCTTTCACGCTCGTAACACTGTCTGATTTTGGCACTTCTCAATTTCCATCCCTGCTGTACACCTGAATGTCATCCCCTTCCAAGAACTAAAGTCCTTCAGCCCACACTACTCCTGCAAATACATTAAAGTATAAAATGTGGCAGAGATAGCAGTCTAGAGTGAAGCATCATACACATATACAAGGACTGCCGCCTGGAAGGGATCAGGACTCTATCATTCAATTGACAATGTGGGGCCGAGGCAGTACAGATGCGTCAATAGCCTGCCGGCTAACAACTCATTCTGTTGCTATGGAGAGTGGGGAATCTGATTGGAGCAGGTGGGGCTGATGTTTTTCTTATCAGGAGTGGTCGGAGATTACCTCTCATTTTCATTATAACCATTAATATTTACACTTGGACGCCTCCATCCTTACAAATATCCAGATAAAACCTCTTTTGGAGGTAATGTTTTGTCCCCAAAAAACTACAAACCCAAAAAGCGCGACCATCGCGGGAAAACCCAGCGGAGCTCTGCAACCTATTCTTGTGAGTTTAGCTGCATATAATTAGAACTTCCCACTCATGAACCATACTACACCATCGGGCTCCTGGTCTCGGTTTACCTAGGCATTCTGGAGTACAAGGTCACTACAAGGATCACCAAAACCATCCTCTGGTCCACGGGCCCTGGTGTGGTCGTAACCTCTGCATCCCCGATTGCTACCCAACTACTCTGGAGGCTGATTGCTGGCACAGATACGGGGGGTGGGGGAGGGGGGGTGGCCTTAGTCCAAAACCTGTCGGTTCTGTCAGATTTCTACTACCTACTGTAAGTAACAGCAACATAGGAGAAAAGTAATTTATGGCTCATTTTACTCTGGAAGAAACGTACTTAATTGTATAAGTTCACATATATTTTAAATTTTAAGATTTTCCCAACAGGTCCTTTAACCTTCTTGCTGGTTATCCCGAGCTCAGCTCGGGGTAACCTGCGCAGGAGGATTTCTCAGGCCCCGCTGGGCCGATTTGCATAATTTTTTTTTCCTACACGCAGCTAGCACTTTGCTGTGTGTAGTACGCAATCGCCGCCGCTACCCGCCGTGCCGCCTCCCCCCCCCCCCCCCCCAGACCCCTGCGCAGCCTGGCCAATCAGGGCCAGGCAGCGCTGAGGGGTGGCCCGGGATTCCCTATGACGCCATGGGGACCGGGGAAGCCCAGCAGGAAATCCCATTCTGAACGGGATTTCCTGCTTACTCCGATCGCCCGAAGCGATCGGAGTGGCTGCAGAGCTGCCGCTGCTCAGTGGCTATCATGTAGTGAGCCCTGGGCTCGCTACATGATAAAAAAAAAAAAAAAAAAAAAGTTCTGCACTGCCTCCTTGCCGGGGGAATCAGACCGGCAAGGAGGTTAAACACCAGTTGCTGGGCTGTACTGCTGATCCATTTGGCTGCAGTAGTGTCTGTAACACCAGAAACAAGCATGCAGCTAATCTAGTCAGATCTGACAATGTCAGAAACACCTGGGCCCATATGCAAATCACTTTTCTCCTGAGTTTTCTCCTGGGTGATATTTTCACACCTTGCTGTGAAATGCCCTTTGAACCGCCACCAAGCAAGAAAATACTCAAAATAAACTTTGATGGTACTTTTTCACCAACTTTTGGGTACTTTTTCAAAACTGTAAAATGCTGATTTTTTTTGGTTTGTTTTTCATTTTTTTGAGAACGTGAAAATGATCTCCTAGGAGATAAACTCAGGTGAAAATGTAAATTGCATTTGGGCGTATGTCAGAAACACCCGATCTGCTGCATGCTTGTTCAGGGGCTATGGCTAAAAGTATCAGAGGCAGAAGATCAGCAGGACTGCCATGCAACTGGTATTGCTTAAAGAGACTCTGTAACAACAAAAACCTCCCCTGGGGGGTACTCACCTCGGGTGGGGGAAGCCTCCGGATCCTAATGAGGCTTCCCACGCCGTCCTCTGTCCCACGGGGGTCTCGCTGCAGCCCTCCGAACAGCCGGCGACAGAGCCGACTGTAGCTTCAATATTTACCTTTGCTGGCTCCAGCGGGGGCGCTGTGGCTGCTCTCGGCTCCGGACTACACGGAAATACCCGATCTCAGTTGGGTCCGCTCTACTGCTCAGGCGCCGGAAACTTGCGCCTGCGCAGCAGAGCAGACCCGACGGCGATCGGGTATTTCCGCCTACTTCGGAGCTGACAGCCACCAGAGTGCCTGCGCAGGAGCCGGGAAGGTAAATATTACGTCACCGCTGCACGGAGGGCTGCAGCGAGACCCCCGTGGGACAGAGGATGGCGTGGGAAGCCTCATTAGGATCCGGAGGCTTCCCCCACCCGAGGCGAGTACCCCCCAGGGGACGTTTTGTCGTTACAGTTCCTCTTTAAAAGGATACCTTAGCACAAAATTAAATTAAAAACAGGGGGAGCGTGCATGTTTAGTGGGCTCTCCCCATGCCCACTAAACATGCATGCAGTTCTCAGTGCCCCTCCGGTACTTCCTACCAACCTCCCCAAACTTACTTCCTGGTCGGGTTGGTCACAGCTGACTGAGCAGGCGCTGCCTGGTGGTGCAGGTCTTTTATTGCGTGGGTTTTACTCACCGGGGGCATCTACCAGCCCCCTGCAGCCATCCCGTGCCCTCGCAGTCACTCACGGAGCCTCCGGGCCCCCGCCGCCAGCTAGTTTCATTTTCGCTGACAGGCCTGGCCACGTGTATTTTTCTTCACGTTCCCATCCTCAATAGAGTTTTGCGCCTGTGCAGGACACTATTGAGGACGGGAACATGAAGGATATGCGTGGCCAGGCCTGCGCAGGCGCAGAAAGCCCGCTGACTCCCTGTCAGGGCCCGTTGGTGAAAACTAAACTAGCTAGCGGCGGGGGACCGGAGGCTCCGTGAGTGACTGCGAGGGCACAGGGTGGCTGCAGGGGGCTGGTAGAAGCCCCAGGCAAGTAAAACTGATTTTTTATTCCTGGTTGAAAGAGAAACCGTACCCAAAAATTGAACTTCATCCCAATCAGCAGCTGATACCCCCTTTCCAATGAGAAATCTGTGCCTTTTCTCAAACAGATCACAAGGGGGCTCTGAATAGCTGATTTTGTGGTGAAATCCCTCCCACAGTGTGATATCAGCGCCTCACAGCACGGAGGTCCTGACATCACACTGTGGGAGCCTTGTTGCATTGTGGGAAATAACAGCTGTTTACAACTGCAAAGCAAGCAGCATCTCCTTCCAGTGACATCATCTGCCAGCAGCAAAAATGTCACCATGTGATAAATATCTGAATGTAAATCTGGGAGAGGAGGGATTTTACAATGGGCAAACACTGACTAAATCATTTATACATAATTGTAAAAATTATGTATTTTATTACAATATTTTCACTGGAGTTCCTCTTTAAAGTGAACCTAAAGGCAAAAAAAAAAAAAAAAAATGAGATGAACTCACCTGGGGCTTCCCTCAGCCCCCTGCAGACGATCGGTGCCCTCGCAGCTCCGCTCCGATGCTTCTGGACTTGCCGGCGACGACTTCCGGTTTCGCCGTCACCGGCCGACAGGCATGGGAACGCGAGTGATTGTTCGTGTTCCCAGCCTGTATAACGCCCCCTATGCTGCTATTGCAAACTCCTGGCCGCAATAGCAGCATAGGGGGCAATATACAGGCTGGGAACGCGAACAATCACTCGCGTTCCCATGCCTGTCGGCCGGTGACGGCGAAACCGGAAGTGTTCGCCGGCAGGTGCAGAGGCATCAGAGCGGAGCTGCGAGGGCACCGATCGTCTGCAAGGGGCTGAGGGAAGCCCCAGGTGAGTTCATCTTTTTTTTTGACTTTAGGTTATCTTTAAGTGTCTGTTTTAAGTGTGCCCCATATGACATGAGAGAAACGTAAATGTACAGTGCCAAGTATTAATAACTAGGCTGTGTTTCTTCTTTTTCTGCCTGAAAGAGTTAATCTGCAGGCATGCAAGTGACAGCTTCTCTTGCCAGACCCTTATTAAAAGCGTTCTCCACTCGGATAGGGAATTACAGCCGTAAAACATTTTCCCGCAGAGAACTTCCAAGAGCAGGGGATTGAGGAAAAAAAAAGTCAATAGTTCAAATATTTGAGCTCTGTAAGGAATTAAATCCCAGAGTCAACCAATTCACAACTCTCGCTATAGGACAACGTAACACAGGTGAGGTTGCAAAGCACTTGTCATCTAACAGCAGGTTTCCTGGAGAGATGTTAATTACAGATTATCAGCAGCCTAGTGAATGGGGTCCTCCGCATCAAGGCGCTCTACATGTGCAGTGATGACAACATGTAACGCTCACCGGCCCCAGACTGTCCTCCATCTTGTCCTTGGCTTTTGGCTTCTGTGATTGGAGGAGAGAGATCATCTCTTTCTTCATCTGCTGCAGGACTTTCTTCAGCTCGCCATTCTCCAGCAGGAGCTGCTTCTGTCGCTGCTCATAGTCACTCAGCAAAACCTTATACATCTCCTCCTCGTTTCTGAAAGAAAAGATCAGTCACCCTCAGCGTTCTACAAGCTCCGCCCATAGCTCATCTTCACAAAGACTAGAGTATAAAGTCAATGGGGAAGAAAGTGTGTTCCAAAGCCAATGAAGACACCTGGAATTGTATTTCTATGTGCAATACAGTCACAGCTATGATCAGAATGGTTTCAAAGCTTATGTCCAGGTATCACCTCATCCCTCTACCCATAGCTGACCTTGTTTTGTAACCCCACCCCCTATAACCCACTGTACATTAACACCCCCCCCCCCCTCCCATCGATGCCTTCTCCCTACCCCATAACACTGCTCAACATACTAGTAAAAGGTCCATGGCTGTAACAACAATACCACCCCTACAATCAGTGACAAGTGGCCTGAGCACCACACCCACTTTCAGCCAAGAATGGAGGCAGAGCCTGAGCTGCTAATTTTTCCATGGGCAGAGATTGTGGCCTCTTCTCGGCTTCGTGCGACCACATCACTGCAGTTCCTCCCATTTACACTAGGTGGTGCACAAGTGCAAATGATGACTAGAATTACTGGGTGGAAGCTGTGAGGCTAAAAGCAGATAACCACTCCGATTTAATACTGGGCCCCTGTAGGTGTGGCCATTAAGCCCTGCAGAGCATTGCTGTACTGGTCGGCACCAGTCCTGATTGTCACATTTTTCTTCCATCATTTATATGGGTTTTCACTTACTTGGCATCTGTTTTACTTGTCCTCCAAGCCATCCGTTTACCATCCGCTCGGCCTACGTAATTTAACACATCGATTGCTGTAGTAAGAAGAGAAGAAGTAAATACACAATGTCTGGCAGCAACACGTTCATTAGATTGAGGCGTCAACATGACACTCACAGATCTTCTTGTCTTTCTTGTCCATGACTAACTGATACAATCTCTCCTTCAGTTTATTGTATTCCCTCTCCTTCCTCTTCATGTTGTGGTTATGCTGAGTGGAGCGGCTGGTAATGATGTTCTGCAATTTCTGAGCCTACAAAGAAAAGCATCATTTACTCGAGAATATAAAAACTAAAAAACTAAACTAAGGTTTCACAAAAAGTATTTTGCACAGAGCCAATCCTTTAGAAGTGCAGATTGTGGAAAATAAAACAATTTTGCATTGACCATTTAGCAGCCAATTGAGTTAGAGACTTGCAAGTGCTCCAGGCCAATTTTAGCACATTTTTTTTTATTTCTTATATTGCCTTGCTACTAATTACTACTGCTGTAATGTGTATTTATGGCCATTTGTCACCAAGGGGCAGTTGGAGACAAAAACAGGATTTCTTTCAGTCCCTATATCCTCTGATAGAGAGACATCAAAGCATTCCAAGAATTTATAGCACAATAAGTTCTAATATTAAACTGCTAATGGGTTAAGAGAAAAAACTTGGACCCTAACATCCACAGCAGCTGAAACGGGTCTCTTATTGTAGATATGTATAGGAAGGGCCAGCAGTTTGTATAGTTGCTGCTCTGACAGACAGGAGGAGGACAGGCAGTGCAGAGATTTATCAAGAATGTGAAAAACATCCTGGACCTAACACAGGCTCTATAAGCAGGGGTGTCAAACATCATAAGGGGTCAGACAGCCGGATCCCTGCTGGGCTGTGTGTGTCCTGTAGCCTGCAGCGTTTACTCACCTCCCAGGCTCCAGCGATGAGCCGCCGTGGACCCCTCCCCTCTGGCCGACATCCCCGCTCGTACTGACACCAAGTTCCGGGCCGCGGCTTGATGACATCAAGCTGGGATCCGCAACTTACGGCAGAGCAAGCGGGGATGTGGGCCAGAGGGGAGGGGAGCGACGATCGTCGTGGTACCAGGAGGAAGGCGAGTGGATCCTCTTTCCCCCACCGCCGCAGCTCTAATGGTGATCACTATGATCCGCCGGCGATCATAGTGATCATGTAATCAGAAGCCATACGCGATTGCTTCTGATCTCTGAGGGGAGATGTCAGCTGTCATATAACAGTTTAATCTCCCCTCTCGGGTGCGCAGGACGCTTAGTTTTGTAGGAAGTTGAATCTACGTCCAGCAGAGCAGCAGCACCACCTGCTGGACGTAGATTCAAACTACGTCAGTACCCAAAAGGGTAAAAATTTAACATTTATTGCCTCGGACTAAGTAGCGTAATGATAGTGACAATGTGGGGGGGTCTGCTCCTCCCCCTTCTGCAGAGTAGCGCAGTGGAGCAGTTTAATATTTACCTGCTCCAGCACTGCTTCAGGTCTCCTCTGACAGCCACACGCTCTATGCTGCATACGTCTGGCTCAGAATGCAAGTCACGTGATCAGAATCTGGAGGTGAGGAAGTACAGAGTGTATTGCTGCTGGGAAGAACAGAAGAGGCCCGATGCATCAATGGAGCAGATACATATTACACAGGGTTTGGATCCCAGGAAAGGGCCTCTGGGTTTTTGCTGCTCCCCAAGTCAAGCTGACAATGTTTTGTTCAGAAGCACAGTCACTGGTGTGCTCCTCTGGTTTGGAGATCTGTCTGTCATTCCTTTACGGCTTAAAGAAAATCTGTAATGAATAAACCCCCCCTAGGGGGTACTCACCTTGGGTGGGGAGGGAAGCCTCTGGATCCTATTGAGGCTTCCCCCGTCCTCCTCGGTCCCACAACGGCGAAAATCCTCCCGGAGCAGCGGCGATGTAAATATTTACCTTTTGGCTCCAGCGCAGGCGCAGTATCCGCTCTTCCCACGGAGATGGGCGAAAATAGCCGATCTCTGTCGGGCCACTCCACTGCGCAGGCGCAAGTCTCCTGCACCTGCCTCCTGCGCCTGTGCAGTAGATCGGAGCTGACGGAGATCGGCTATTTTCGCCTATCTCCGTCAGAAGAGCCGCAACAGCGCCCCCGCTGGAGCCTGGAAAGGTAAATATTGCACAGCCTGACACTTGTCAACTGTGCGTTCCGTGGGCTGCAGCGAGACTGCCGTGGGACACAGGAGGGCGGGGGAAGCCTCGATAGGGTCCAGAGGCTTCCCCCTACTGAGGTGAGTACCCCCCAGGGGGAAATTTTTCAGTATAGGCTTTCTTTACAATGATGCATGTTTAAAGTGGTCGAGGGCCACATAAAATGGCAAGGAGGGCTGCATTCGGCCCGCGGGCCTTGAGTTTGACACCTGTGCTATATAGAATAGTACACCAGGGGGAGGTTGGTCCACCAGGTACTTCCTGTTTGAGACTCAGAAGCAAGTACAGCTTGAGAGAGAAGAGTACCAGGAGATCCAGGGACTGAGCAAATATGAAGATAAACAACCAGGAGCCAATAGTGCAAACCTCAGGTACACCAATCAGATGTAGATCATAGAGGTTACCCATCATGATCTCCACTTTCCCACCGCAAGAAGTCATTCAAGGGAACAGAATGGCTTCCCTTATCAATGCAATTCTTTGCAGAACTTTTATTGAACCATCAATACCACAATACATGCACTGAGAACCAGAGGGATATCGCGGAATGCACTGCTGTTCTCATATCTCTATAACCCAGCCCCTCTATAAACGTGATGTGGAGGGCTCCGATTGGCTCAGATGCAGACACCCGCCCACTGAGCAAGGCACGAGAGGTCACTTACCTCCTCCTTCTCGTTCTTCAGCAGCTGCAGCAGGCTGTGGTTCTTACATTGCTGCTGTCTCTCCTTCTCCAGCAGGGCAGCGTTCTCTCGTTTGGTTACTTCCTGCTGATCCTAAAACAGTTACAACACTTATGAACTGGAGTCTATTTATGTCTGCAAAAGTCTCATTTATTCAAAATCATGGCCTATCCAGAGTAAAATAAGGCAGATTCAACTGGACACACATGTAATGGATAAATGGTGTTGAAGGCCCCCCTACCGTTTAGTAAGGGAGGAGAGAAACCGGGGACACCAGGAGCCTGATCTGGTGTAGTTTTGTCAAGCAATAATAAGATCAAGTGTATTGTGACAGCTGGACACTCACGCTTTTAGGGCCCGTTTCCTCCATGTACGAATCAGCAGCAGCACTGATCTTGGTGGATGTAGTTCAGTATACTGGCGAGTGTGAAGATTTGCAAAGTGGGGAGACCAAGTAACCCCTGGATCAAGTGCATGGCCCAATATAAGAGGGGCACTCTGCAGTCTACCTGCCTCTAAGCAGGAATGACTCTTTAAAGATGAACTCCAGCCTAAACAAACATACTGTCATTAAGTTGCATTAGTTATGTTAATTAAAACAGATAGGTAATATAATCTCTTACCCACCCTGTTTTAAAAGAACAGGCAAGTGTTTGATTTCATGGGGGTAGCCATCTTTTTTGGTTGAAAGGAGGCGACCGGGAGCATGAGACAGTTCCAACTGTCCTGTGTCCTGATCACCCCTCCCAGTTGCTAGGCAACATGAACAACATAGTAAATCCCATCATATTTTGCACAGCATCAGGGGAAAAATGCCCGGGTAGTTTTCTTTGACGGGGCCGAGCTTAGCTTTTGTGCAGCTAAAATAAGGCTTATGTAAGAAAAACAAAGTTCTGATGCTGTGAAACTGTTTAACGCCACGCCTTTTCACTGCTGCTGAGTAGATTTTTAGTCTGGAGGTTCACTTTAAGTTTTAGCAAGAGGGTGAAAAAGACCACCTGTGCCAAACAACCAACCATCCATTCATAAACAAGGAAAGGGCCTTCCATATAGTTAGTCATCTGAAGCAACCTCATTTTGTTTGGATGATCTATACAATGCGATTAAACTTTTGTTAATAATAAACATGGAATTAATCACCTTAACCATGTGTACCTAGTCATAGAATTCAATATAACCGGGTTACTATATCCTTAAATGTTGATACCCCCTCCCCCCAATCCTGGGAATTAATCAAATCAACGTAGTGTGCGGATATATCTCCTGGATGAGAGCCTTTTCACAATTGCAACCCAGTGGCCCACCATGTTCATTCGAGGCCTGACAATAACTTAGTGGGTCAGACATGCTGGATGTTGTTGGGAGTGTGGTGACCAATGAAGACAGGGACACCAGGAGCACTTGCTAGTACAATATATCGTGGAAAAAGGGTCAAATGGACAAATAATAAAGTATTATTATTATTATTTATTGTATTTATAAAGCGCCAACATATTACGCAGCGCTGCACAATAGATAAATGGGTTAACATACAGGTAGAACATACGGAAACTCACAACAAAACAAGATCATGCAAATGATTTGATAACAATACAGTGTCATAGGTCAAAATAGAGACTGTTTGAGTCTGCAAGAGGGGGTGGCTGTGAGTAAGATTGCATAATCAAGCTGGATACATTAGGGAGGAGGGCCCTGCCAGAGGCTTACAATCTAAAGGGTGGGGTGGAGACAATAGGTGCGTCTTTTGAGAGGGGGTCTAAGGGTGCGTTTCCACTAACGCGAATTCGCATGCGTTCCCCGCATGCAAATTCGCATAACCAATAAAAGTGAATGAGCCTGTGTCCACTTGTCAGGAAAACGGAGCGTTTTCTTGTGCAGAAAAAAATCTGCTCAGCAGAGCCATCCGAATTCGGACACCGCACACACGCATGCGATTCGCATACAATGTATTTAATAGGGAATTCGCATGGTGTTTTTTCATGCGAATTTTCATGCAAATTCGCATACGATTTCGCATGGAATCAATGAAAAAGCACATAGGCACTGACATGGTTAAATTCGCACACAGTGTCATCCATGCGAAATCGTATGCGAATTCGCGGTAAAATTTGCATACAACCGCATGCGATTTTGCTCTTGCATGCAAATTCGTCCGCGGAGAATCCGCCGCAATTTCCCACCGCACTAGTGGAAACGCACCCTATCAGAACATATTATGGTGCTGGTGTAGGGGGGTATGCGAGCGTGAAGAGGTGAGTCTTGAGAGCTTGTTTGAAGGTATTAAAGGTGGGGGCGAGTCTGACGGCTGGTGGGAGAGAGTTCCAGAGAGTAGGGGCAGCCCTGGTGAATTCCTGCAATCGTGCGTGTGACCGAGTTATGCGTGGTGCGACTAGGCGCAGGTCATTGCAGGGTACGCACAAAATTGGGCAGCAAGACTAGCAACCAAATTAACAACCTGTGAGGAAAGAAGCCCGTCCTCACACAGGTCCTTTATTCTTCAACCGAGTGGGTCACTTTCCAACAAAACCAAGAAAAGAAAAAAAAAAAAAAAAAAAAGTGTGGGTTTGAGAACCCACAGACACTACCAGCCACCTAATAGTTTTAGGGGCTGGTTTAAAGTATACCAGGAAGGGAGGAGACGCACTAAGTACATGGTGAGATCAGGAACTGTACATGAATATCTATTTAAAGAGGCTTACCTCCCAGAAGGGGCAAGCCCAATTCAATTATCAAAGGACCACTATGGTGAAAAATTGTAAAATCATGTAAACACATACAAATAAGATGTATGTTTCTTTCAGAGAAGCATGAGCCATAAATTACTTTTCTCCTATGTTGCTGTCACCTAAGAAATCTGACAGAACTAACAGATTTTGGACTAGTCATCTCTTCATGGGGGATTCTCAGCATGGCCTTTATTTTTTATAAAGACACACCTTGAAAAGTATTTATACAATTATGCTGGCCAGACCGATTGCTGCACACTTTTTTGACAGCTGGACAGAGCAACTGCCATTCACTAAGTGCTTTTTAAAACAAACAAAACCCTGAGAATCCCCCATGACGAGATGGGCTAACCCAAAACCTGTTGGCTCTGTCAGATTTCTACTACCTACTGTGACAGCAACATAGGAAAAGTAATTTATGGCTCATTTTACTCTGGAAGAAACATACAAATTAATATTGGTTTACATGTATTTAAAAATTTTATGATTTTCACAATAGTGGTCCTTTAAAACCACTTCAGCACCACAGGGTTTTTTGCTTAAAAACCAGAGCAATTTTCACATTTCAGCGCTCCTCCCATTCATTCACCAATAACTTTATTGCTACTCATCAGATGTAAATGATCTATATCTTGTTTTTTTTGCCACAAATTATGCTTTGTGAGGGTGATATTTGCTTTTAGTAATTATGTTATTATCTGTGCATTTTAAAGGGAAAAATGAGAAAAAAAAAGTAAAAATACACTTTCTCCATTTCCATCCACTATAGTTTTCAAATAAACAATGTTACCATAGGTAAAACACACACATTGTATTTGCTAATTTGTCCTGGTTATCTCAACATTTAAATAATGTTCCTAGTACAATGTATGGCGATAATATATTAGTTTCTGGTTTGTGTTTTTTGATTTCTCATTGTACTCTATCAGTAATTAAAAGCCCTTATCTTCATGATTAACAGTAATACACTCTCATGGCATACATATTTTAAAAGCTAAGTCCCTAGGGTAACTATGTATTCTCTTTTCAATGCTGTCACTTTTGTTGTTTTTACAAGTATTTATTTGGGGGTATAGAGTACATAAAAATAACAGTTATTGCTTTTCATTCAGTTTTCCGGTAAAAAAAAAAAAAAAAAAAAAAAAAAAAAAAAATCACATGACTTATCCCTCAGTTGTCAAACACCACAAAATCTATTCTCTCACTTGTCACGGTTAAAATGATACCCTATATACATAATCAGATAGCTTATTGGGCATACAGCACACTGTTTACCACAAGTACGCCTATCTACTCCCCTGAGCTTCAGATGAAGTTTTGTGGGGAGTAGAGAAGCGTAGCAAGGGATTCAAAGTGGTTAATATTTATTTTATTGAATACCAGACTCCTGAAAGAACGCGTTCCGTGGAACACAATACACTTCCTCGGAGCAAATTAAACAGTGTCTTCAAATCAGGAGTTTGAGCAAGGAGTGCCGCCCCCCCCCCCCCCCCCATATGGCCTACATACGCCTTCCACAAGATACACTAGAATTTCTGCCACTTCCCCTGAACTGTTTGTCCTGCTTCCCACTGATTTTACAAGTTGGATTTGCAACAAGACCAGATGCCTCCCACATAAAAAGGTCCTGGAAAGCAGCTCTGCTCACAAGAAATGCTGTTCTAGGCCAATTAAGGACTGATGCTTCCAGTAACCAATATAACATGACCAGCAAATGCGACAGTTCTCTACAAATCACTGCAGATTTGGTTTTGCCCTCACCTTCAGTCTACTGTGAGCGTTCTGCAAATATTCAAAGTCGCTGTTTATCTTCAGAAGCTGCATTTCCACCTCTTCCCTCCTCCGCAGGTCCCGGCCGTGCCGCTGCAGCAGCTCATAGATACAGTTCAGTATAGACACTACGTGTAATCGCCTCCCGCTCCCATTCTTTGAGGTGGTCTGCAATGAGGGGAATCCCAGAGTCTTCAGCTCCTGCTCAGAGACAAAACACAGGAAATGACAACCTGGAGGGGCTTACTGAAGACCTGTCACCTTTTCACTCTGGCCTACTATCCCTCACAAGTGCTCTAAACCTACAGCTGAACTCTGGTCCCCTACCTTTCGTGTCCTTACCTCTCCCTCTAGATTGTAAGCCCTTGGGCAGAGTCCTCCTCCTTTTGTGTCCTACCTGATCATGCACCTCTATTACTGTGAACCCATGCTATGCATCTGAGTGAACCTAACTTGCCTAATCTCCATGCTCCATCCAGTGACTGACTAAGCATTACCTGGTACTCATATTGTGCTGTGTGATCTGGTTTTCTTGTATTCCTGTATTGTCATATTGCTGTATGTCACCCCTAAATATTGTCTGTAACCTAAACTAATGTCCAGCGCTGCGTAATATGCTGGCACTTTATAAATTCAATAAATAATAATATGCAAGTTAGGAAATCAACTAAAGGTCCCTCATGCACCAGACAGGGCTGGGTTTTGACTACAACCCCCTCTGAGGTCATATCTAGAGCTCATCAATTAGATGCTGGATTAGGAGAGGATGGAGGGATGTTTGAGTTGGTGAAAACTTCCGTTAGCATCACTTTATGGGGATTGCATCAAGTATTAGTATTAACAAATAGGACTGACGGTATTAACATGTTCCAATAAGACAGGGATACTTATGGGGTGTACTTCCTATAAACATCCACAATGTCCTTCGTGCCTTCTTCTTGCTCTTCTTATCTAGTCCTTATTCCACATAAAATTGCTGGAAAAAAAATTCACTTCTCTATAGGCACCCATAATTTACTCGACTTGGTGGCCATCGACCATCTGATTCGTTAATTATAGTCAAATGGGATGAAAGTCGGTGCCACAAAGCCATGTACCAGGCTGAAATTGGTCGCATGTAGCGATTGGTCATCCTAGAAGATCTCAGGCTGACACGCTCGATCGAGTGCTCTGCAGTAGCGGCGTACGATAATCGTGAACAACGAATGCCACAGAAACCCCCAGCCGAGTCCCCCCAAATGTTTTAGGTCCCCCGTGCAGTTATGCTTTACCTGCCGCCGTCCTCGTGCTTCCGCATTCGGGGTTCCACGTAACTACTGGCATACAGCACATGGGGCACGTGTGACGTACTATAATGCCAGCAGGCGGCGTCTGCGCTTTTCAGTGCGTTTTTCTTGCGATTGGCCTAAAGTCCTTCAACAGGATGTCACAAGGTCTCCTGGGATTCGACCTCAAAAAAACCGCAATGCAAGTCCATTGCATTTTGTATGCAATTTTTGAAACGCAGTGCTCAAAACGCGCTGCAGTCACTGCAATTTTCTAAAATCTATTTGGGGAGGAAACACGGGCCCATTGATTAGGACATTTTCATTAGTCACGCCTACTACCATTTGTGGCCATGCCCATCTCTTGTGGCCACGCCCACCAATTTCCTTTGTAGGTGGGGCATCATAGGTCTGACGTGCCTAGGGCATCAAACTAAATAGAGCATCAGAGCTCACAGCTCACCTGCTCCAGGTAGTCTATGCATTGCTCTATGTTGTCCTCACTGCAGAAGATGCTCTCTTGGGAAGTCTTGCCAGTGGTGAGGGAAGACTGGAAGATGTTCAGGGACGGTATCCTGGGCTCAGAGTTATACCGGGAAATCAATCTGGTTTCTTGGGAAAAGAGAAAGCCAATGTTAAAACCTAAAGAAAAAAACCCTGCTGTATTGTACCTACTAACTAAGGTTTTGGTGCTGCATTTGATTGGTCCATTTCCAAATTTGCATAAAAATTGCATCAACTCGGAATTGGTAGATTATTAGCCACCCCTAAAGAACTGTACTGAAAATAAATAAACGGAATGAATAAGATTGCTTATTTTTTACAACTATCATTTATATATGATACAAGTTAGTGCCCATTGTAAAAAGGTTTCCTCTCCCTGATTTACATTCTGAAATCTCACAGGCAGCAACATCTTTAGAACTGGCAGGTGATCTCTGCGGAATGTTCGTTGACAGAGTTCTAATGGCAGTGAAAAATCATACCCGTTTCCCAGAATGCTCTGGGAGAATTCCTTCCGCAAAAGCTAAACAGCCTAGGTTAAGCATCATTGGGAGGGCAGGGCTACATAAATACAGGAAGGGTTTCTGATGCTGAAATCTGTGCCAAAGTTCCTTGCACCTGGCTAGATACAGTAAACTAACATTAGGCCCAGTTTGGGGGGGGGGGTCGTGGTGTTTTCCAGTCAATGTCCCGCCCTAGGCCCCCGTGTAAAACACACGTTGAGTTGGAATGTGACGGTGGACGCAGTGCACATGTCGGGTTGGAGCCGGTAGGTGGACGCAGAGCTACTTCTCCTTGCTCCTATTTGTATCCTCAGGTCTCCCCGCCAGCTTCTTCACTGCTCACTAGAGCTCCAGGCTCACAGTTGTGTCTCCACAGTGAGCTTGGAGCTCCAGCAAGTTGAAGTGATTTAAAGGATACCCGAGGTGACATGAGACATGATGAGATAGACGTGTGTATGTACAGTGCCTGGCACACAAATAACTATGCTGTGTTCCTTTTTTTCTTTCTCTGCCTGAAAAAGTTAAATATCAGATATGTAAGTGGCTGACTCAGTCCTGACTCAGACAGGAAGTGACTACAGTGTGACCCTCACTGATAAGAAATTCCAACTATAAAACCCTTTCCTAGCAGAAAATGGCTTCTGAGAGCAGGAAAGAGATAAAAAGGATCAATGGTTCATAGATTTTAGCTCTGGCATACTTCGATGAATGTGTCATTTAGCAAAAACAATGAAACGGTTAAAACTTAAAAAGTAGATTTAAGAATAAAATATAACTGTGGAATATCTTAAAGTCATTTTTAGGAGAAGGAAGATATATACACACACACACACACACAATTGCTCATTTCATTAGTTTGTTTATTTTCGCCTCTGGTGTCCTCTAAACTAAAGAGAGGGAAGGCGCTGGGTCCTACAGAGCCTTTCCCGTTCCTCTCCTGGTCCCCTCGTTCCAGCGCTGTAACCCCCCGTTCATAGTCTTGAGCAATGGGTCAAACATTGCCCTCTTCCGCATCGGGGGCTTTGAATGTCTTCGGGAGCTGGAGGGCTCCCAAAGACAGGCAGCTCCGTACTTACGCAAGCGCATTCCCAAAGATTTCTGAAGTCTGCTGGGGCGGGAGATTTGAATGGCGCTGGAATGAGGGGACCAGGAGAGGAACAGGAAGGTTCAATAGGACCAGAGCCTCTTCCCTCCTTTGGTAAGTATCTATTATTATTATTATTATTATTATTATTATTATTATTATTATTATTATTATTATTATTAAATGGCCTGAGGTTTCCTTTAAGAAGCTGCTGGGGAGACGCAAGGATGCAAGCTGGAGCAAGGAGGGTAGCTTATGCTTTCTGGCCCTCTCCGTGCTCTACATAGGAGGGCCCAGTGAAGCATCACCCACATACACCGCCTCAAGGCTGTGCATGTTGTGACTTAAATGCTTTGCTGCATACCTCAGTTGTAACGAGTGGTTATTTCAGTCAACGTTGCTCTTCTATCAGCTTGAATCAGTCGGCCCATTCTCCTCTGACCTCTAGCATCAACAAGGCATTTCGCCCACAGGACTGCCGCATACTGGAGGTTTTTCCCTTTTTACACCATTCTTTGTAAACCCTAGAAATGGTTGTGCGTGAAAATCCCAGGAACTGAGCAGATTGTGAAATACTCAAACTGGCCCTCCGGCACCAACAACCATGCCACGCTCAAAATTGCTTAACGCAGACCCGAACTAAACAATTTTTTTTTTTTTTATTCAAAATATTTAGTTGCAACACTCCTTCAAGCCTATGAGCATTTCAGTGCATGCTTTTCACCCTCCTCTTTTGATAACTAGGGTTATACAGGTGTCAGCCATTAGCAATTCCTCCATTGCCGGACACCACCTACTCCACCAGTTTGCCAGATTCTGTCCCGGCAATATGAAAGGAAGGGAGGGGTTCCTCCAATAAATGTAAAATATTTTATATTTGTCATCATGCAGCTGAAAAAAGGCTGCTATTATAATTTAGAAAATAGATTTTATTTCTGAAATCTTGTATTTTTAATTTGGGTCCACTTTAAATCACTTTTCTTTCCCATTCTGATATTCAGTTTGGAGTTCAGGAGATTGTCTTGACCAGGACCACACCCCTAAAGGCATTGAAGCAACTGCCATGTGATTGGTTGATTAGATGACTGCATTAATGAGGAATTGAACAGGTGTTCCTAATAATCCTTTAAGTGAGTGTATAGCAACTGTGGATAAACCAACCTCACCACTTTTAGCCCAAAATTGCATGTTAAAAAGTGGGCTTACCTGCAGCGATATGGGGTACCTAATGTGAGATATTTGCATCACAGCAGCTTCGGGCAAGCATACGCAACATGCAGCCTTAAGCAGGCCATACACTGGCTTGATTCGCGGCCGTTTCGACAGCAGATTCGATCCTGGGATCGAATCTGCTGCGAATCGTTCGCGGTAAACGCAGCCGCCGATCCGATTTCCTCCCGAAATCGGATCGGTCCGTCGATCGCGCCGTGCGGAAAATTACCCTCGATCGCCCGCGGGTAAAGTGCGCGTCGCTAGCGGCGGCCGATCCGTTTAAGTATACATTACCTGAGGCTGGCTCCCGGGCGTCTTCTCCGCGCTGCACGGCTCTGTTCCGGCTTCATCCATCCCGGCGCTTCCTGTGTCACTGCAGTGACCAGGAAGTTCAAATAGAGGGCGCTCTATTTGAACTTCCTGGTCACGGAGTAACACAGGAAGCGCCGGGATGGAGCCGGAACAGAGCCGTGCAATGCGGAGAAGATGCCCGGGAGCCAGCATCAGCTAATGTATACGGGGGGGGGGGGGGGAGGGGGACAGGCGGCAGGAGCAGCTCAGCAGATGGTGAATCGGTTTCAGGCTGAAATCGATTCACAATCTGTTTGCAGTAAAGGCAGCCATACGATCCCTCTCTGATCAGATTCGATCAGATAGGGATCTGTCAGCTGGTCGATCTAATGGCACATCGACCAGTGTATGGCTACCTTTACTCCTGTGTCTACCACAGAAGCAGAAGCTTCCCAAACAAGATTGCAGGAATCAGTCTGGTACCCGGCCACTAGCCTGTTCCCAGCCCCCAATAATTGCTCTCCAGTCTCTCTATTAATATAGGAGGTTTATGTACGCCCAGCCCTGGTTGTCCACATTGGAATTATTATCTTGCATGCCATGAATGGTTACAATTACTACTGAATCATATCAGAAAATATTTTCATATTGTTTTTCTTATACAAGAGACAAGTACAAATTGAAACATTTCATCTGCTGAGAACAAAACAGAACGTGATTCTGGAATGCAACAGATGGATATTTTAGAGTCGGGTAAACACAAGCTGACAGTCTTGTCTTGAAAAGAGACTGCTCCCACTAGACAGTGCGATGCAGGGGTGCTACCGGCGGGACACAGGTCCTCTTCAGTTTACAAGCGCCATGCAGCCAGCCAATCACCATGCGGCTTCCGTTCTGGTCACATGGAACTGAAACCGCAAGGTTGATTGGCTGGATGCACTCGAGACCGGTAAAAAGTGCATTGCCCAGCACATGCGAGTGCCACCCTAGGGTGTAATGTGAATTATGGCTATACAGCGCTCAGTGAGTAATTTGAGCGCCTGCAAACGAGCCCAAATTACGATAAAAACAACACAAGTCAACCGCCAGCAATAGCTGGAAGTGAAATGGCATCTTACCCCCACTGTATGGTGCCTTGGAGGGGGAAAATTAATTAAAGCTGCCGGGATATTTGCCACAGCAGGGGCAGCCATTTTTGGCTTCACCCGGTGCCCAAATATACCAGCACCCTTTTTCCATGTATGCCGGTGCGCTCCCCTGGCGCAATACCATTTCTGCGCTGCATGCATTTTAAAAATCCACATCAAATGTCGCATAGAAAGGAATGTTTGATACTTCCACTACCTGCATTGCAGTGTATTTTCCCTGTCGCCTTCCGCGCACTACCTAATTCAGTGCTTGGAACGGGGAATACTCCAAGCCACAAAGCACACGCATGTTTCTGGGTGCGTTTCCTGCATGGAAAAACTGATAGCCAATGTTAGACAATGGGCCCGATTTTACACTTGAATGAATATTTTCACATGCAGACAAACTGACAGCAGTTTTCAATTACATTAGCTTCTGTGAAAAAAAATAAAAATAAAAATAAAAATAAAAATAAATATGTGGCTTTTACTAGCAGCAAGCCCTACTTATCCCAAAAGTGACCAGGGCACACATCAACTAAGTGTTTTACAATCTGCATTAAAGAGGAACTTTAGCAACAACGGGGGAAAATGAATATTAATAAATTGCAAAATGAGAAAGGAAAAAAAAAAAAAAAGCAGGGCCGGATTTACCATAAGGCATTGTAGGCATGTGCCTACAGGCGCCTGATGGTGGAAAGGCCGAAACTGTACAATGGGACCTAGTCGCAGGCCAACCTCAATGTCTACAGGCCACCTTCCTCCCTAATAAAGTTCCCAGGTGTCTAATGGTCCCTAGCCAACTCCTATACAGTTCCCTGGTGTCTAGAGGCCTCCACCC
This sequence comes from Hyperolius riggenbachi, assembly GCF_040937935.1. Lineage (NCBI taxonomy): Eukaryota > Metazoa > Chordata > Amphibia > Anura > Hyperoliidae > Hyperolius > Hyperolius riggenbachi. The sequence goes on along the minus strand of NC_090651.1, from coordinate 35,235,647 downwards.
TCCCCTATCCAGTTCCCTAGTGTTAAGTGCTTTCCCCCTCCCTCCCCATATGGTTTCCCTGGTGTTCTAGGACTTCACCTTCAATATAGCTTCCCTAGTGGTCTAGAGTGGGCCAAACAATGCAAGGTGGGGAAACCACTTGAGGGCCAAATTGAATGGCTCTGTGGGCCAGATTTGGCTCACGGGCCGGAGTTTGACATGTTTACCTTATGGGAAGTGCATAACCTTTGATGGGAGACAGAGGCTTAACCTCAGCAGCTATATGAGGCCACACAGAAAATAGAGTTACCTGACTCTGGCATGTTGCTCGTCCTCCAATCGCCCATAGCCAGAATACAATACGTGGTCAATAAATCTGTTGTGTGCAGTGCAGAGACCGGTCATCTAGGCTGACATTTCCTGCAAAGCAAACACAATGGAAATCATATTTGGGGCAAGTAGGACATAAATATTAAAGAGTGATGCATCATGGGAAACCACAATTGTTCACTTTAAACAGAACCTAAAGTTAGAGGGATATGGAGGCTGCCATATTTATTTCCTTTTAATACCAGTTGCCTGGCAGCCCTGCTGATCCTCTGCCTCTAATACTATTAGCCATAGCCCCTGAACAAGCATGCAGCAGATCAGGCGTTTCAGACATTGTCAGATCTGACAAGATTAGCTGCAGGCTTGTTTATGGTGTGATTCAGACAGTACTGCAGCCAAATAGACTTGCAGGGCTGCCAGGCACCTGGTATTATGTAAAAGGAAAAAAATATAGCAGCTTCCATTAACCTCTCACTTCAGTTGTCTTTTTAAAAAGGGCCATTTCTCCCAGATTAAAATGCACAATAAATTATTTTCTCTTATGTCCCTGTCCCTTACAGTAAGCAGTAAAAGTCTTCTACATCTGACATGTTTTGGACTATTCCATATCCTTATGAGGAATCCTCAGGGTTTCCTATATTTACAAAAGCACTCACTGAGTGGCAGTTGCTTAGTCCAACTGCCAAAATAGTGTGCAAATGAGTAGGCAGGCTGGCCCAGATCCTTTCCAGGGAGTGGTTTTGTAAGGAATAAAAAGGCAATACTAAGAATACCCCATGAGGAGATGGACTAGTCCAAAACCTGTCAGATCTATTGCTGATCGCCATTTTTGAGCATCCTCAACGTATTCTGTTGTCATACCAACAACAGAAGCTCAGGTTCCTCTTTCCTTAACCAATCCGCTCAGTCTCTGAAATGTGACATGCATGTTCCTGAGCGGCAGCGTCACATTATTACCATCAGTGATTAATGAACACACCACACAACACTGGCAGCCAGGGCTGGTTCTCTCATGAAGCAAGGTGACATTTGCATCAGGTACAGAGATTTCAGGGGCAGTATTTTTGTACTGCGTGTAGCTTCCTGAGGAGGAATGGAGTGGCTGAGCAGTTTGTCACAGACTCACAGCCAGTCAGTGTGCTATTGTGTTGAGCTGCAGCATGTCATGTGAGAACATTAAATGAAGCAGAGTAATTCTTCAGGTGCTGTGCGACCATTCCAAATCAGGGGGTGGGGGGCTTCCTCACAAGTTTGCCTCAGGCAGCACAAAGTCTAGAACCGGCCCTGCTGGCGGCAAGACGCACACTGCAGCTGACCGAGATCTACAGTCTGGATAATAAACACACCACAAGCCAGAAACACCACCACACCGGCAGCCAGACACACACTGTAGCTGACAGCTAGCGGAGATCTGACCAGCACACTCCCAGCATCGCCTCTTTCCAATCCTGTCTAATATGGGTCATCTCCAAGACTTCTCATCCCTTTATCCTAATGAGAAAATCTGAGGATGCCGGACCAATCACTCCACAAATAGCAGCCCTCCAATCTACTTAAATCCGCTCCTTTTTCCCACTAATCCCTCCATATGGCTCAGCCGAAATTAAACAGTTTGGGAGTACTCGAGAGCCGATTCTGAAGCATGACTATAGAAAGCCATTTTTAGGCACTTTATTTAATCAGAGGAGACTGTCTGACTGGAGTCCAGGTGTTCATTTTATTCAGATTCTGACAGAAAAGCATTCCCAGATAAGACACAAAAACAAGAACACAGTAACTCAGAATCAGTGATGAGCAACGGATGAATTCTGAATAGGTTTTATTTGGCATTCATCCAGGTAATTGGCACACCTGAGGAAGGGGGGGGGGGGTTTAAACTTGCCCAGGAGCCTTCTGCTAATCCGTCCCACGCTGCGTTCCAATTCACGGTCACGCGACTACCACACTTCCTCCTTCAACCCGAAAGGAGGAAGTGCGGTAGTCACGTGACTGAATTGGAACGCAGCGTGGGACGGATTGAAGCAGAAGGCTCCTGGGCAAGTTTAACCCTCCCCCCCTCAGGTGTGCCAATTACCTGGATGAATGCCGAATGAAACCTATTCGGAATTCATCCGTTGCTCATCATTACTCAGATTTAAATAGAACCTGAAGTGAGAGGGATATGGTGGCTGCCATATTCACTTCCTTTTAAACAATACCAGTTGCCTGGCAGTCCTGCTGATCATTTTGGCATCTGTAGTGTCTGAATCACACACATGAAACAAGCATGCGGCTAATCTTGTCAGAATCATCTGATCTGCATGCTTGTTCAGGGTCTGTGGCAAAAAGTATTAGAGGCAGAGGATCAGCAGCCAGGCAACTGATATTGTTTAAAATTAAATACATCAACCTCTGTATGAGTGAAGCATACTTTCTCTGTACCATTAATCTACTGCTGCTCCCAATCAATCAATATTTCCCATACAGCACGATCAACCCATTTGATTGATTTATGCTAAAACAAACAAAAAAAAAAACAAACAAAAACAAAAAAGATCTAATGATGGACTGGGGAAGGGGGGCTCCTAACCTACTACTCGGGGAGGAAACTCTTGTACCTTTTGCTAGGTACAAAAAAAAGATACTACAAAAAGTTTCCCTCAAAACACTTTTTTTTACAAATGGATACATTTTATACAATTTCCTGTGTCCTCAGTGCTTTTATACCAGAAGCAGGTGCCCAACGACAGAAAGGTGTACAAGTGAAAATCGCCACCAGGAGACTTGGGGTTAAAGGGGCACTATGGCGAAAAATTGTAAAAATGTGCAAACATATACAAATAAGAAGTACGTTTTTTCCAGAGTAATATGACCCATAAATTACTTTTCTCCTATGTTGCTGTCACTTACAGTAGGTAGTAGAAACCTGACAGAAGTGTCAGGTTTTGGACTAGTCCATCTGTGCTTAGGGGATTCTCAGGGATTTATTTATTTTCAAAAGCACTTAGTGAATGGCAGTTGCTCTGTCCAACTGCCAAAAAGCTGTAGCGAGCAGAGAAGCTGGCCAGCATCATTGTTTAAATCCTTTTTAGGGAATATCTTTATAAAGAATAAAAGCCTTGCTGAGAATCCCCTATGAAGCGACTAGCCCAAAACCTGTCGGTAATGTCAGATTTCTACTACCTACTGCAAGTGACAGCAACATAGGAGAGAAGTAATTTATGGCTCATTTTACTCTGGAAAAAACTTACTTCTTATTTGTATGTGTTTGCACATATTTTAAAATTAAAATTTTTCGACATAGTGCCCCTTTAAAAATAACTTGAGCGCTGTCTAACAGTGCTCAAATTACTCACCGTGTGCTGTATAGCCGTAATTCCTATTATGGTCTATGGTGGCACCAGCTGCGCCCAAATCTCCTGCGCTCTAATCGACGTGCTCGACAGGAAGTGCTCTTCTGCCTATAGCTCAGTTTTCCCTGCCTCCAAACTTGTAGTCAAGCATTGCCGTGGTAATAGACACGCCAGGGATTGAACTTCATTCCAATCAGTAGCCGGTACCCCCTTTCCCATGAAAAATCTTTACCTTTTCTCAAATAGATCTTTATGGCTGATATTGTGTGATGTCATGACCATGGTCCTGACAGTTTCCCGTCTGTGAACCTCGTTGCATTGTGGAAAAATAATGGCCTTTTCCAACTGCCAAGCAACCAGTATCTCCAGCCGTGCATAGAACACTCAGTAACAAACATTCTGTACAGATCACCTGGCAGAACTAAAGAGGTCACCACCAGTGATACATTTCAGAATATAAATCAATGTGAGGAAAGATTTTACAATGGGCAAACACTGACTAAACTTTTTTTTTATATATAATTTATAAGCAATTTTATTCATTATTTTTACTACAGCTCCTCTTAAACAATTCTACCTATAGCAAAATTGGCCCAGTCTGGTTCCCTGACCTGCAGGGATGCATTTGGACACATGAATTGGTAACCTGCAATTACTGACACAGTTGAGGGAGAGAAGCCAAACATTGCTGGCAGCTACACTTTCACTTCCACCTCTCTGGATGTCCTCTGCCTTCTCCACATGGAAACCGTACCAGATTTTACCAGACATTTTCCAGCCTGTTTGGGGGGGAGTGGCAGGGGAGAGGGTAAGTTAAGCTGGGTGCACACATAGCACAAACGCTGCTACTAATGGAAGTCTGTGGGCCGCAGGAAAAAATGCATATAAAAATATCTATTCGTTTTACAGTATGAGTTTTCAAAAACGCTGGTTCTGTTGCAGATTATGCAGGTCGGCTGCCAAAACGCACAGTCAATGAGAACCCAATGGTATGTGTTTTCCATGCGTTTTTGCTTTAAAAAAAATTGTTAAGTGATGCATTTTCCCTTCCTGTTGTCTTCCTAGTGATTTGCATAAAATGCAATTGAAAAACGCATGAAAAACGCAAAAAAAACAAAAAACGCACACAACATTAACAAAATTTGACATAAAACACAGCCTTTCACAGTGTCGTATGTGAACCCTTTTAGGGCTGGTGCACACCAAGAGTAGTTCCGAGTTTTTTTTGTTTTTGTTTTTTTTTTTAAATGCCTTAGAGGGGGAAACCACTTGGCTAATGTATTACAATGGGCTGGTGCACACCAGAGCGGCTCGTTTATCCCCCAAACGCAAAGTCGGGGGCTGCAGCATTTTTGAGATTTCTGAGGAGTTTCTGCCTCAATGTAAAAGTATAGGATAGAGGAAAACGGCTCTGAAAAACGCCAGATCAGAGCAGTTTTCCAAGCATTTTTGTTACAGAAGCTGTTCAGTAACCGCTTTACTGTAACAGAATATAAAATCTGCTACACAAAAACGCTCCAAAAAAAACGCTAAGCATGTTTAGAAAATCTCTCTACACATGCCTAGAATCGCTTTGAAGAACCTCTCTAAAAACCGCTACCGTTTGCGGATCTGCTAGTGGTTTTTGGTGTGCACTGGCCCTTAAAGTCCTCACAGGTTTCCTTTAAAGCGGGATTGTCACCATAAAAATTTCAACAGCAACTGGTCTGAGTGTATTAAGTGATAAAGAAGCTAATCCTGCATTCAAAACAGTTTCTGCTATTATGGTTTGGAGTGATCACATACCTTAGGAAACCTATAAGTGCCATTGCCAAACAGTTGCATGCTGGGGGTCTTTATCTATAATATATCCCTCCTCTTCCCTTTAGTTCTCCCTCCTAATGGCATAAGATAGTGCACTTCCTAGTATAGACCTCAGTGGGAGTGTCTAAAGACTCTGGGAGCAGGGCGGGTAACAAATACACAATTAGCAAGAGAAAAACAAAGTGAGGGAGGACATTATGTCAGGAGGTCAAAGGTAACAAAGATGGAAACTGCCTAGAATAGGATTCTCTGCTTTTCCTTCATAAAATTCACATGAATCATAATGTGGACAGTGCATACAATCTTATGTAAGCACAACTAGTATCTACTTACAGTGGTTTGCAAAAGTATCTGGCCCCTTTGAAGTTTTCCACATTTTGTCATATTACTGCCACAAACATGAATCAATTTTATTGGAATTCCACATGAAAGACCAACACAAAGTGGTGTACACATGAGAAGTGGAACGAAAATCATACAGGATTCCAAACATTTTGTACAAATAACTGCAAAGTGGGGTGTGCGCAATTCAGCCTCCTTTGGTCTGAGTGCAGTCAGTTGCCCATAGACATTGCCTAATGAGTGCTAATGACTAAATAGAGTGCACCTGTGTGTATTATAATGTCAGTACAAATACAGCTGCTCTGTGATGACCTCTTAGGTTGTCTCTAAGAGAAAATTGGGAGCAACAACACCATGAAGTCCAAAGAACACACAAGACAGGTCAGGGATAAAGTTATTGAGAAATTTAAAGCAGGCTTAGGCTACAAAAAGATTTCCAAAGCCTTGAACATCCCACGGAGCACTGTTCAAGCGATCATTCAGAAATGGAAGGCGTATGGCACAACTGTAAACCTACCAAGACAAGGCCATCCACCTAAACTCACAGGCCGAACAAGGAGAGCGCTAATCAGAAATGCAGTCAAGAGGCCTATGGTGACTCTGGACGAGCTGCAGAGATCTACAGCTCAGGTGGGAGACTGTCTATAGGACAACTATTAGTCGTGCACTGTACAAAGTTGGACTACAAAGTTGGCCTTCTCATGTGTACACCACTTTGTGTTGGTCTTTCACGTGGAATTCCAATAAAATTGATTCATGTTTGTAGCAATAATATGACAAAATGTGGAAAACTTCAAGGGGGCCGAATACTTTTGCAAACCACTGTATATATGCGTTTTTATTATCTAGGTAAGCATGGGTGTCACTTGTTCTTGAACATAGAAAAACATGTAAAGGGACACGCACAGACTTGTAAGAGAAGACTGTTAGCTTGCCACCTGGCCTGCTCCACAGCTGGTAAGACTGAATTGAAGCATATTTTTTTTCAGGATATTACCGAACTTCTATCGCATGCAGTTAAACTTTGTGATTTCGGAAAAAATACTGTAAAATATCAAGTGCTGTATTTTACGGACCAAAATTATTTTACTGAACTGCCCTTTGTGAATTGAGGCCATTGTGCTTCTCTCCTGAACATCATTACAGAATCAACTATGCATTATTTTTAATGACTTGATATATTTATTGAAAGAGCCAATTGAAGGTCGATCAAATATGTATTAGTATTTGTCTAGCTAAGGGCACTTAAAGGAGGAACATGTAGTGAAAATAAGGTCATTAATACTGTATATTCTGGCATATGAGACTACTTTTTAACCTTTGAAAATCATCTGAAAAGTCAGGGGTTGTCTTATACGCCGGGTGTCATTGATGCCGGGTGATCCGCCCTATCCTGTTACCAACTGTCAAATCTCGCTGCTGAGGACTGTAGTGTAGTAATCTATATATTAACTAGAAAATCTTGGAGGTCGTCCTATACGCTGAGATAGATATAGATATAGATAGATAGATAGAGTACATTTTTTCTTTTTACAATGTTCATTTATAAAAATTATTTCGTTAGTCTTTGCCCATTGTAAATCTTTCCTCTCCCTGATTTACACTGAAATTTATCACAGTCACACACATTTATCACACACATCTTTAGTCCTGTCAGGTGATCTTATTGGAGTTTTTGGTTACTAAGAGTTTTAAAGCAAGTACAAAGTATACCTGGTCTCCCATTATGCTGAGGGGGCATAGCTGTTCAGCTTGGGGGAAGGGGGGCTTTATACTTCCCAGTTCAACTGTCTTAATGGGCTCCCCTGTTGCACCATCCACAAATATTTGGTCTACTCAAAAGTCTAAATTGGCCTAATTTCTACGGGTTGCGTTTGCGTTGCTTTTCTGCAGCATTGCCGCTGCATTTGTGCTTGAATGGCGGCAAAATTTCCACGCTTAATTCTTCTGAGACTCCCATTCAAGTGAATGAGTATGCGTTTTTCAAAACGCAGCGCAAGCACAGTGGAAACTGGGCCTAATAGGGCAGAAGAAAGTAAGAAAAAAAATTGTATAGCAAATAGCTAGGGAACCTGCAATGAGAGGGATATGGAGGCTGCCATATTTCTTTTTGAACAATGCACATTGCCTGGCTGTCCTGCTGACCCTTTGTCTCTAAAACTTTCAGCCATAGACCCTGAACAAGCATGCAGATCAGATGCTTCTTACTAAAGTCTGAGGCTTGTTCACATAAATCGCCAGCACATCGCTGAGAGATTTTGTAAGCGCTTTTCAGAAAGATTTTCGCTTAGAAAAGCACTGTTCTAAGCACTTGTGTAGCAAAGTTTTGTTCACTTCCTGACGTCAATCAGGAAGTGAACTCTTTGACCTGGAAATTATTAAATGCAATGGCCTCAATTCACCAAGATCACACTGGAGATAAGGCAAGAGAAAACTTGCCACCACACAGTGAGAGAGTCATCTTATCTGTTCATTCCTTAAGTTACCTCCTCTGTAGTTCTTTTCACACGCAGTTAATTAACAGCCTGTCTAACTTCTAGAGTTATTTTAAGGATTGAAGCGTTTACTTAAAGAGAAACTCCGACCAAGAATTGAACTTTATCCCAATCAGTAACTGATACCCCCTTTTACATGAGAAATCTATTCCTTTTCACAAACAGACCATCAGGGAGTGCTGTATGACTGATATTGTGGTGAAACCCCTCCCACAAGAAACTCTGAGGACCGTGGTACTCCTGGCAGTTTCCTGTCTGTGAACCTTGTTGCATTGTGGGAAATAGCTGTTTACAGCTGTTTTCAACTGCCAAAATAGCATGCAGCAGCTACATCACCTGCCAACAGTAAAAATGTCACCATGTGATAAATGTCAGAATGTAAATCAGGGAGAGGAAAGATTTTACAATGGGCAAACACTGACTAAATTTATAAATAATTAAAATGAAGCTCTTTTCTATTACATTATTTTCACTGGAGTTCCTCTTTAAAGACAGAAGAGTTAACTTTAGGTTTGCCTGAGGTAAAAGGTTTCCTGAATACTACATGCCTTATCACCATGGTGATTACTCTAGAAACGGTAAAGACAGGAGAGAAGCTTAGTGAATTGAGGCTAATGTATTTATTTATTAAACCACTCAGCAAATCGCTTTTTTAAGTGCTTAGCGATATTGCTATACTTTTTATTGAACCGCAAACGCTCTGGAAATAGTGCAGGAGCCAGGTTTGCGATTAAGTAGAAAGCTCATCACTTAGGTGAGAACACTCACATAAGCCAGCACTTAAAAATAAGCGAAATTGCTTATAATGTGAACAAGCCCTGACTGGATTAGCTGCATACATGTTTCAGGTGTGTGATTGAGACACTACTGCAGTCAAAGAGATCAGGACTGTCAGCCAACTGATACGGTTTAGGCTGGGAACGCATAGCATAAACGCTAGCGTTGTAGAAAACGCGTTTTTGCCGCTAAAGGAAGTCTGTGAGCCGCAGGAAAATACGCACATGTGTTTTGTACGAGTTTTCAAACGGGTTTCTAAAAACGCTGGTGTTGCATAGTATTCAAAAATGCACATAACGAAAGTCAATATGGTATGCGTTTTTCATGCTTTTTGTGATGCATTTCTGCTTCCTGTCGTCTTCCTAGTGATTTGCATAAAACGCAATCTAAAAAAACGCATGGAAAATGCATACAAAACACATGAGTTTTGTATATGTGAACCGCAAACACAAACGCGCACGCAAAACGCTTAACTAAAAAACGCAAACCCACACAAAAAAAAAAAAACCCGCAGGGCAGAAATCTGGCGCCCTTTCATGCACAGCCATGTGTGTACCCAGCCTCAAAAGGGGAGAACTATGGCAGCCTCCACATACCTCTCGCTTCAAGTTCCCTTTAAGGACCCCATGCTGCACAAGCCTGTGTAGTTGTATAGATACTATCACCTCAACTGCTATTTAATGGATGGAGCATAGCATTCAACAAAATCCAATGCACCGTTTAGAACAGGGGTGTCAAACTCAAATACAGAGTGGAGCAAAATTGAACACTGGGACCATGTCCAGTGGCCTGCCTCCCTCACTTATACATACATCTCCCTGGTGTCTAATGCCCCCCCCCCCCTCCAATTCCTATACAGTTCCCTTGTGTCTAGTGGTCCTGCCTCTCCTATATAGTACCCTGGTGTCTAGAGGCCCCCCCACCCTACCCAGTGTCCCAGTGTTTAGTGCTTTCCTCTACCTCCCCCATATGGCTTCCCTGGTGTACTAGGGGTTTCACCTTCAATATAGCTTCCTTGGTGGTCTAGAGAGGGCCAAACATGATGCAAAGTGAGGAAACCACTGGAGGGCCAAATTTAATGGCTCCAAGAGCCAGATTTGGCCCGCAGGCCGGAGTTTGACATGTATGGTTTAGAAGTAAATATCTAGAAAGGTAGCCCGTTTGGCTTGTTATATTGGGAGGTTGTGCAAGCAGAAATCAGGAGAAGAGTTGCTTGTCGGCCATGTGAGGGACGCAATACAGTATCAGACCAGCCACACTGTCAGCAGCACTGATCTATACCTGTGACTGCAGACAGACCGCACACCCTCTATCTAAGAACAGACGTTGGAAAATAACACAGGCTTATTTCACTGCACGTCACCCTTCATAAATCACATAACAATGGATTATACAGCCAACAGGAAGAAACTGTCACATTAGAAGACGTGAAAGTTTCCCAGACAATAATAACAGGAGTATAAAGGTCCTATAGTGACAAACACAAACACAGTACAGGAAGACATAAGCACTTACAGCAGCAGTACCAGGCAGCTGTCAATGTCATGGGAAGCAGATCAGTCTATCTCCAGCACCTGACACCCTGCTCAGGAAGATAAGGCGCTTACACCAGAGCCCAGCCCATTCACCCCTCCTTCTACTGCTGCTGCTGCTGAAAGGTCAACAACTACAGCCCTCAGCATTGCTGGAGCATGACTTGTACAATGGCAAGACTTCACTTTCTATTAACCTGCAGGTTACTCATCCAGCCAGGAGACACCTACAGCTTAGAGGGAGTTCCTATTTTTATGCTAATGAGGAAGGAGGGTATACAACAAGAAAACTTCAGTGTGACCTAAGCTTTGCTTTATAGACAAAACGTCTGCAGAACACAATACGCAAAGGCATTAAAACAACTCCAGCACAGATCTTTAAGGGCAACTGAAGTGAGGGGTATATGGTGGCTGCCATATTTATTTCATTTTAAGAAATACCAGTTCCCTGGCTATCCTGCTGATCCTCTGCCTCTAATACTTTTAGCCATAGACCCTGAAAAAGCATGCAGCAGATTAGCGGTTTCTGACATTGGCCTCAATTCACTAAGATCATGCTGGAGATAATAAGGCAAGAGAAAACTTACCTCCACACAGTAAGGCCTGGTGCACACCAAAAAAACGCTAGCAGATCCGCAAAATGCTAGCAGATTTTGAAACGCTTTTTCTTATTTTTATGTAGCGTTTCAGCTAGCATTTTGCGGTTTTGGGAAGCGTTTTTGGTGTAGTAGATTTCATGTATTGTTACAGTAAAGCTGTTACTGAACAGCTACTGTAACAAAAAACGCCTGGCAAACCGCTCTGAAGTGCCGTTTTTCAGAGCGGTTTGCGTTTTTCCTATACTTAACATTGAGGCAGAAACGCATCCGCAATCCAAAATCTGCAGCAGCCCGGGAGTATGCGTTTCTGCAAAACGCCTCCCGCTCTGGTGTGCACCAGCCCATTGAAATACATTACCCAAGCGGATCCGCACCCGCAAGCGGATCACAAACCGCAGCCGAAACGCTCTGGTGTGCACTAGGCCTAAGAGAGTTATTTTATCTCTTCATTCCTTAAAGGTAAGGTTCAAGCAAAATAAAAAAAATGAGTTTCACTTACCTGGGGCTTCTACCAGCCCCATGCAGCCATCCTGTGCCCTCCTAGTCACTCACTGCTGCTCCATTCCCCCGCTGGCAGCTTGCCGACCTCTGAGGTCGGCGGGATGCATTGCGTACATTTGTACGCATTCCCGCTAGTTTAGGAACATTAAAACATACATTTTTACGCGTTACTGGTTCAATGCGTAAATTTTTACGCATTGAACCAGTAATGCGCAAAAAATTTATGTGTTAATGTTCCTACACTAGCGGGAATGTGTAAAAATGTACGCAATGCGTCCCGCCAACCTCCGAGGTCGGCAAGCTGCCAGTGGGGAACTGGAGCAGCAGTGAGTGACTAGGAGGGCACAGGATGGCTGCATGGGGCTGGTAGAAGCCCCAGGTAAGTGAAACTCATTTTTTTATTTTGCTTGGACATTCCCTTTAAGTTACCTCCTCTGTAGTTATTTTCACACGCAGTTAATTAACAGCCTGTCTTTAACTCTGGAGTTATTTTAAGGATTGGAGAGTTAACGTAAAGACAGAAGAGTTAACTTTAGGTTTGCCTGAGGTAAAATGTTTACTGAATACTACATGCCTTATCACTATGGTAACAACTCTAGAAGAGTTATTAAAGACAGGAGCTAAGCTTAGTGAATTGAGGCCACTGTCAGATCTGACAAGATTATCTGCATGCTTGTTTCAGGTGCGATTCAGTCACTACTATTACAGCCAAATAGACCAGCAGAGCTGCCTGGCAACTGGTATTGTTTAACCTCTTTTGACGACCAGCTAACGCCGATCGGCGTAAACTGGTCGTCTGCGGGTTACCATGGAAACGGCCGCTCGATCGAGCGGCCTTTCCATGTCAGTTCACGGAGGGTGTCTCCGTGAACAGCCGGAGAGCCGCCGATCGCGGCTCGCCGGCAAAATGTAAACACGCGGGGAAGAAATCCCTGATCGGCAAGTGGTTAAAAGGAAATAAATATGGCGGCCTCCATATACCTCACACTTCAGTTGTCCTTTAAAAAAAAACTATGTAAGCCAATACTCACTTGTGAAGGGCTGGGACCCAGTAGGGCGTTTTTGGATCAGACGATTAAAAAAAAAAAACTAAAAAAAACAAAACAACACTTTGCCAATGTATTGAAATGGGGCTGAACCCACCAGTGTGCAATTGCGATAAGGTTTAATCGCAATCGCAGGACATGAAGCATTTTGAGCTCAATGGGCTCTATTCACAATAACATGTGCAGTAAATATTTTTTGGATGAAAAATTACCTCCAGTGATAATTACCGATTTTTTTTCTTAGTATTCACTAAAAATGTACCGAATGTGATAAAGGTTTAATAAAAGTGCGGTAAAAACAGGTGATAAAACAGTAATATGTATGGAAATAAAGCTATGCTGTTGCTTATCTTTTAGAGCAGAGAGGAATTTCCTCCTCGGCATCTATAAAGTCATCTAAAAGACTGTACGAGGTGTGAAAGTGCGCCTTGAGATTAGACACACTCGTCTTCTCTGCCTTCTGTGTAAAATTGACAAACTCAAGCAAACAAAGCTCAAACGGCTCCATCCTAAAGGCCAACAGCAGAGAAGTGAAAATTATCACCTACCATATGTAGGTGATAAAAAAAAAAATCCTTGAAGGGACTCCGAGTAGTAACAAAAACAAAACCGGAAAAAAAAAAAAAAAAAAAAAAGGGAAGGAACTTACCTGAGGCTTTCTCCACCCCACCGTAGGTCGGGAGGTGCCCCGGTGTCCTCCTGGCTCCTCTGGGTCCCTCCGCAGAAAATACGACCGACGAAACCGGGGCCGAGTGTCGGGCTGACACTTCCTGAATGTCCATGCTCGTCGTCAGCCCGACAATTGGCCCCGGTGTCACTGGTCGTGTTTTCTGCGGAGAGACCCAGAGAGGAGCCAGGAGGTCCTGGGTGACCTCCCAACCTACGGGGGGCTGGAGAAAGCCCCAGGTAAGTTACGGTTTTGTTACTCCTCGAAGTCCCTTCAATTAACACCAACTATTCAATCGAGAATCTCAAATGGAGGTAACCACCACACTTTTACCTCAAGAGGTAATTTAGGGAGAAAAAAAAATGTGAATTTCAAAATGGAGATATTTTGGTCGGTATTTATCACTACCTAAATTACCTCATGAGGTAACTCCTTGTGAATAGAGCCCAATGCTAAGTATAGAAGCGCTGCAATATCACCTTGAAAAAGCAATTTTGCAGCGATTTGGGAGAAATTTCAATTTTCAAATAAACTTTATTATACTTCCCGGGTGTCCCGATGTCAGGCTTCTGTCCATAGCCCTGCCCCCAGCAGGAGAGATCATGGGGACTTATCTGATTGGTCCTAGAGAAGCACCTATGACCTCTTCTATGGACAGAAGCCGGACATCTGTTCCTGCAAAAGATCCATTCCTGCAAAATGCATTCATAGTCCAGTGTTCTCCCCAGAATTTTTTTCTAGCCGGGTGGCATGAAATAGTAGCCGGGTGGGGCGAGATGAAAATGCAGGGCAACTCTGCTTACAGCATAGGAGGAGGTGAGCCGATGACAGCTGGGTGGTCACCAAATCTAACCGGGTACAGATCTTTTGCAGATACTGATCTGTTGAATGTGTGCAGCATCTGTGTGTGCAGCATCTGTGTGTGCAGCATCTGTGTGTGCAGCATCTGTGTGTGCAGCATCTTGCAAAGATTTCTATCTGATGGGGAGTTCAGCTCCATAGAAAAGACTGTGTAGAGTATGGCTCTCATACTACATGGAAGGGGGTAAAATTGGTCTGTGATCTTTCATTTTCCAAAGACCATGGTCTGATGTGTGTATGCACCCTATGTTTGCCCTTTTAGAGAGTGTTTTAGCAAATCATTGCAAAATACCATGACTTCTGGTGAAGCTTGTGGCATGCAGAAATAAAGCTGCACGTACGCAGTTTTTTTTTGTTTTTTTTTTTTTTGTTTTTTTTTATGGCAATGCAAAATGAGGGAGCCTCACCTGTTCTGCATGATGACCTTACCATCAATCTACAGGCAGACTTCTACCCTAGGATACAGCAGTCATTTGACAGGATCAGCTGCATAAACACAGCTGTCATTTGCTTGTCCCAAGGACTCCCAAGAAGGGCAACAGCATGATGAGTCCGCATCATAGACAACAACAAGGGCAAAACAGAAACCAGAACATCACAGTACTAAAGAGAAATGCAATATCTGATCATAACGGTTATATTTTATTATGATAATTGTTCTGACTGCAGACAAAAAAAAAAAAAGTTAACAAATGTGAAGCAGTTTCCTAGAGCAACCAAGCTGGTTTCTGCTGCTAAATAAAACAGGAATTCTAACTAGCTGCTCCATTTTTTGTTCTGCACCTGTTTTGATAAATCCCCTCCCATCACACCTGGAGGCGAGAGACAGGTGCAGACTGCAGAGAAAGCTTACATTCACAGGGGGCATGTCAGTGGGGCGTAGTGGCCATGTTGTTCCTCGGAGAACTGCACTGCAAAAGCAATGCGAAGCTTGATTAGCAGCTGCTGCGGTGCAGTCTAAAGCTCAGCTCACACCATACAATCTTGGTTGTTCAAATTTACCACTTCCATATAGTATAAAAGCTTAACCAATCAATCATTCAAGGTATTTTCAATCTGTTGGCCCTTATACTACATAGATTTGGTAAATCTGTACAACAAAGATTGTATGGTGTGTTGAGCTTAAAGAGACACTAACATCAAAAAGATCCCCTGGGGGGTACTCACCTCGGGTGGGGGAAGCCTCCGGATCCTAATGAGGCTTCCCACGCCGTCCTCTGTCCCACGGGGGTCTCGCTGCAGCCCTCCGAACAGCCGGCGACAGACCCGACTGTCAATTCAATATTTACCTTTGCTGGCTCCAGCGGGGGCTTTGTGGCTGCTTTCGTCTCGGAACTACACGGAAATACCCGATCTCCGTTGGGTCCGCTCTACTGCGCAGACGCCGGAGACTTGCGCCTGCGCAGTACAGCAGACCCGACGGCGATTGGGTATTTCCGCCTACTTCGGAGCCGACAGCCACCAGAGTGCCTGCGCAGGAACCGGGAAGGTAAATATTTACGTCGCCGCTGTACGGAGGGCTGCAGCGAGACCCCCGAGGGACGGAGGACGGCGTGGGAAGCCTCATTAGGATCCGGAGGGCCCCCCCCACCCACCCGAGGTGAGTACCCCCCCAGGGGACATTTTGATGTTACAGATTCTCTTTAAGGCCCAGTGCACACCAAAAACCTTTAGCAGATCTGCAAAATGCTAGTGTTTTTTGAAGCAGATTTTCAGAGCGATTCTAGGCATGTTTAGAGAGATTTTCTAAACATGCCTAGTGTTTTTGGGAGCGTTTTTGTGTAGCAGATTTCATATATTGTTACAGTAAAGCTGTTACTGAAAAGTTTCTTTAATAAAATGCCTGGAAAACTGCCCTGATCTAGCGTTTTTCAGAGCGGTTTTCCACTTTCCTACACTTTAAAATTGAGGCAGAAACGCCTCAGAAATCTAAAAAAAGCTGCAGCCCCCCGAGTTTGCGTTTGTGGAAAAAAAAACTAACCGCTCTGGTGTGCACCATCCCATTGAAACACATTACCTAAGCTGTTTACAAACATCTAGCGTTTTTAAAAACGCTCATGAACCGCTCTGGTGTGCACGAGCCCTAACGTCGTGCAACATCCCAACACACTGCATGCAATATGCTAACGCCACTTAGTTGTATGTTACAGCTAAGTATTCTTTTAATGGACTATTCTTCATTGTATGCATCGCAACGGTCAGATAACATGTGGTAAAAATTTTGCGTTCCTGCTGTATAGGGAACACTATATCCCACTGTGAACCTAGCCTGAACGTGTAAATTACACACGCATGCATACGCACACACACACACACACACACACACACACACACACACACACACACACACACACACACACACACACACACACACACACACACACACACACACACACACACACACACACACACACACACACACACACACACACACACACACACACACACACACACACACACACACACACACACGGCAATGGGAATGGCAGACATAAGGGAAAAGTAGTGCAGGGCAGGCAGAAAGTTTTTTTACCCTCATGTGGGAACCACATTAATGGCCAGTTTCCACCTGAGCAGAAAACGTAGCGTTCCCTTGCACCAAAGTCGCGTGGGGAAACGTTTGCCTATTCCAGAAAATAGCATGCCGTCTGAATCGCATGCTGGTGCAATTCTGGGCGGCATGCAGCAGTTTTTACTTCCAAATCCCTATAGCAAGGCAGGCTACAGCCATTAGGCTGAAGCTTTGTAGCAGCACAGGTGTCGCATCAGATTTAGAGACTGATGCAGTGCCCAATGGGAAGACGCCCTTAAAGTGTACCCTAGCCAAAGCTCAGGTACAAAATCAGATACTTACCTAAAGAGCGGGAAGCCTCAGGATCCTATTGGGGCTTCTCTGGCTATTCCTTCGTTCCCCTAGTTGCTGAGCCCCCCCAAAAATTAGCAACAATTATGCATTGTTGCTAATAACACTGCACAGCTCCTCTTCCTGGTTTATGTGCGCGCGATAGCCAACTAAGCCTCTGCTTCTGCGCTGGCAGGCTCACGCGCGTAAACCAGAGGGGGGGGGCACGCTCAGCAACAGTGGATTGTTAGGACCAAGAGAAGCCTCATTAGGATACTGAAGCTTCCCGTTCTAATGGTGTCAGATTTTGAACCCAAGCTTCAGCTCTGATTCGCTTTAAGGGCCCCTTTCCACTAGCTGCTAGCTGCGATTCGCTTCAAAAAGTCAAAAAGAGGATCACAGCAGTTTTTCCAATCTGAAGACCACCGTGCTCATTTTCCACTAGCATGCATCCTCTCCAACCAATGCAATTGCCAGCTTGCGCAATTTTCTGCACTGCTGGCTCCATTCCTGATGCTACAGCACAAATGCAGCGAGTGGAAATAGAGGCTTGGGCAATCACAACACTGCACAATTGCGCTCAGCAATGTAAGGCCTCATTCAGACTATACACACTGCCATGCACTTTTTTTTTTGGGCAGCGCACATAGTGTGCAACACGCAAGAACGGTAGAAGGGCATAGACAGCCCTTCTACCGTTCCCATCATATGCGCTGCTCAGCAGTGTGATGCGCTATTGCACTGCTGCATGCATTTTGCGGGAATCATAGCGCAGATCCATTGAATAGGATCTGCAGCACAGATGGGGTGGGATTGTACACGTTGCATTCCCATTGCACAGCCACCTGCGCTAAATGATCTGAACAAAGCCTAAAGGGGGCCCTGAGGCCTTGTTCGCATTATATGCGTTGTTGTAAAAATGTAAGCACGGGCGAGTTTCTAAATCACCCTGAAAACACTTGTGCAATGATGCTCTATGAGAGAGTTCATATCTGAGTGGCTGATTTGCGATCAGCTTAGAAAAGCGGTGCTTGGGCCATTTTCTCAATGGAAGGTATAGGAAAAACACAAAACTCTCACAAAACCACTTTGGCAAGCGATTGCGCAAGCATTTTTTTTTTTTATAAAAATACATTGTATTTATTAATTCTGGAGTGTTTTTTCTAGATCAAAAGACGGAAGCACTCTGCAAAAACACTTACAAAAACACCCACAAAATAGAGCGAACGCGCAGAAAATCACCAGAAAAAACTTATTAAAAAAAAAAACCACTACTAAAAAAAGCCCACCGCAGACAGACATGCAAGCCTCAGCCCATTGAGTAACACAGGCTGTCACATGAATGAGACTGCAGGAAAGCTATGCACGATTCCCCCAAGTGTGAGCCCAGTCTGAGCTCAGCAGTTGCCCCTAGCAACCAGATACCCAGCTTTTGTAAGATGAAACCTGATTGGTTGCTATGGGCAACTGCTTCCTGTGCACCTGCCTTGCTATAGCTGCCTCAGCCCTGCACCCACTTAGCATGTCTCTGGCTATACAGACATCCCTCCCGCATGCCGGGACTTGTAGTGCTGCGGCCACGTGACTCCCGTACCTGCGATCCCCGGGCTGTGCGGATGACTGGCGGCCCGGGGGCTGCTGCGCCTCCGGCGGTTTATAGTCTCCGGCCGCTAAACTGGCGGCCCGAAGGCCTGAGCGGTTACTAGGCAACCCCAGAGCGGAGGGGCGGAGAAGAGGCTGTATCCAGGCAACCAAGGAGCGCAGAGGGCGGGGCGTCGGCACCTGTTGCATGGCGCGAGGAACGCCGGGAATATTACATAGGGCACCTGCTGCTCGCCCCACCCACTCTGGCTGGTGTTGGCTTGACGTCAACCCGGTTCTCCAGCATTTCAAGGAGAGGAAGGCGACCCGCTAAGCGATCGTGTGGGACAGGGCGTGGCCATAGCTGTATAGTGTGGCTTTGAGAGGGCGTGGTTAGAGCTGGATTGAGAGTACGAGAGAGATTCTGACTGCGGGTGGGGCGTGGCCAGGGCTGAACAGTTCATCATATGTGAAGAATACAGTGCTTGTGTCTAATCGGTGTGTGTGGGCGGGAGAGGGCGGGGTTGAGGTCAGGGCATGGACTATGGGTAGGAGAGGGTGGAGATCACGTGTGGGATCGCTAAGGATTTGCTTAGTGCAAACTGCAGTCTTTGAAAAATGTGGGTTGTTATAGAGCGAAGAATAGATTTTTCAGTATAGACAGGGTCGGACTGGTCCACAGTAGTACAGTTTTTTCCCTCGGTGGGCCCTGCCTCCAGGTCTCTGGTGGGCCCCCCCTCCTTGTCTGACAGAGCTCCAATTGCTGCCTGCAGCACAAAAATTCTCTTCTCAGTGCTGTAATCACTCATGCTGAGAGCAGTGGCATAGCTAAGGAGCTGTAGGCCTCGATGCAAATTTTACATTAGGGCCCCCCAAGCACTCTATGCATAACAATTGATACGGCACACCAAAACCTGCCAATGGCAACTACAGTGTAAGAGGTGCATAGAAGGGGATTGGAAATAGCTTGTTAATGATTACCACTGTTCAAAGTATCTATAGAAGTGATTATTATGAGCACAGGACCAATCGAGAGGTAATACTGTAGTTGAGGGAGGGCCCTTTGGGGCCCCTTTGGCCCAAGGGCCCCGATGCGGTCGCAACCTCTGCAATCTCTGCGGTCGCAACCTCTGCAAAGTAGGACATTACTTTATATTGAAGGAGGGGACTCTATGCAAAGTTTTGCTGGGCAGCAGTGTCTCTGAATTACAATGCTGCTAAGATCATGTACATTTGGCCCTGTCCATAATACATCATGACCACGCCCACCTTCCGGTGCATGGTCACGCCCTTTTTTTACCGCAATCATGGGATGTGTGGGCCCCAGGTTAAAATTTCTTTGGTGGGCCCCCAGTGTCCCAGTCCAACCCTGAGTATAGATATGGACAGTCAGTATAGAGCCAGGGACAGCTGTAACCAAGCCTGGTCATCTGACAATAATGGCGTCCATGATCAGATTTTACTGCAATTCGATAAAAACAATCGGTTGTCCTAAAAATTGAAAAGTTTTCTTTTTGTATACAAGTAAGTAATATGATCAGATTTATCTAATCTCCATGCTCCCATCCAGTGACTTGAGTAATGGTGGCCACTAACAGTCCGATTTCTAGTGAAAAATCGTTTGAGCGATCAGAAATTCTGATCAGAAGAAAATCCTTCATTACACCATCAACGAAC
Source organism: Hyperolius riggenbachi (assembly GCF_040937935.1). Taxonomy (NCBI): domain Eukaryota; kingdom Metazoa; phylum Chordata; class Amphibia; order Anura; family Hyperoliidae; genus Hyperolius; species Hyperolius riggenbachi. Next base: position 35,215,283 of record NC_090651.1, on the reverse strand, counting down.
CAATCTTTGTTTCCTATAGCATTGCTTCCATAGCATTTTAGTAAGGGGGCTTTTAGGACCATTGTAGCAGTGCTGCTCGGATACCCCTTTTCAAAATCCGGGTCCGATTTGGATCCAGATACCCCGATATCCGATCCGAGTCAGACATCCGAGTTCAAAATTTTCCGATCCAAATCGGATATCCGACCTCTGTATCCAGCGGATTCGGATATCCGGATAGAAAAACGGAAGTGGCCTTTAAATTGCTTTAAAAACGTTTTTTTTAGGGTATATGAGGCATGTAGCATCATTATTTTGTTAAGAGGAACACTAATTGATTCTGTGGGGACTTAAAATCCCCCCCCCCCCCCAATAAAAAGTGGCTGTCAATTAACATTAGGCCTAGGTTCCAGACAGCGGCCCACAAAGTCCAACCGCACAACTGGGACATGACAGTTTTCAGCCAAGACACCTCCAAAAAATTACGCAGCAATTGTGTTTTGGGTTAAATATCGGTGGTATCAGTGGCCTGTGGCCCCCCGGCCTGGCGGTGGGAGCTGCACAGGCAGCAGGAGCAGGGCAATGCAGCAGGTGTAATGTGTGCCAGGAGCATGCCGGACGTGGCGATTGGCACTTCGCATGTGTCACGACACGTGGCAAGTGCTGAGTGACAGACAGCAGAGGGGAAGACACTAGTGCACACAAAGGGCCTGATTCACAAAGCGGTGCTAACAGTTAGCACGCTGGTGAGAAAAGCCCTTTATCACGCCTAAACTCAGTTTAGGCATGATAAGTTTAGGTGTGATAAGTTTAGGCGTGATAAGTTTAAGCACCAACTGGGTTAGCACCGCAGTGCACAGCTGATCAAAAGTTTTGCGCTAGCAAAGTCTGGTGCACTTCGCATAGAGTTTAAAGAGACACTTAAGCCAAAAAAAGAAAAGAAAAGTGAGTTTTACTCACCTGGGGCTTCTACCAGCCCCCTGCAGCAGTCCTGTGCCCTCGCAGCCACTCACTAATCCTCTGGTCCCCCGCTGCCATCTAGATTCGTTTTTGCCGACAGGCCCGTCAGGACTGGCCACGCGTAGCTTTTTCCGCATTCCCGACTGTACTTAGCGCCATTGCGGACCGCAACGCGTACAAAAATATGCGTTGCCGCATTACGCACGCACAGATATGCGACAACGCGTTGCGGCCCGCAATAGCGCTAATTACAGTCAGGAATGCGGAAAAAGCTACGCGTGGCCAGTCCTGACGGGCCTGTCGGCAAAAACGAAACTAGCTGGCAGCGGGGGACCAGAGTATTAGTGAGTGACTGCGAGGGCACAGGACTGCTGCAGGGGGCTGGTAGAAGCCCAAGGTGAGTAAAACTCTTTTTTTTTTTCTGGCTTAAGGTTCACTTTAATGGCGCTGCTTTGCGTGCGGGACTTTGAGCGCGATCTAAACCCTTCTAAACTTATCATGCCTAAACTTATCACGCCTAAACTTATCACGCCTAAACTGGCTTTTCACCAGCGTGGTGCAATGGTTATCACGCCTAAAGTCCTTAACTGGGTTAGCACCGCTTTGTGAATCGAGCCCTAACTGTCACACTGGCACTGCTCACAGCACAGCAGTTCTGTAGAAAGCTAACAGTAGTACTACTACTCTAACAAATACTAGCACTGACTGCAGTACTACAGTACTAACTAACTACACAATAACACAGTAATCCTAGCCCCTAATCCCTAACCTATACCTAAGGCTAATAGCTGGCCAGCAGGCAGCAGCTGGCCTGGTCTGTGCACAGCACACACACAGACACATAGCAGCTGCTTGCAGCACACGCTCTGACTGTCACACAAATGACATCAAGCTAATTAATGATTTACCAATAGTGTAGTGATAGTGAAGGGGTTAATCACTGAACAGCTTTCGGTTTATCACTGCTAGGCAAGCAGCACTGGAGCACACACTCTGACTGTCATACAATAACATCAATCAAACTAATTAACGATTTAACAATAGTGTAGTTATAGTTTTGAAGGAGATCCTTGGTGTCCAGGTAATCCTACTAATATAATAAATGGGAAAGTTTGGATGTTTGTTACTCGATCACGCAAAAATGGCTGAACGGATTTGAATGAAATTTGGCACACACATAGTACATTACATGGAATAAAGTATAGGATACTTTTTATTCCCATAACCAAAAAGGGGGCGGAGACAAATACAAATTTCACTGGAAAATGTAAACTGCAGCAATTCTTACACTGTTAATGATAGGGTTCTCAAACTTTGCACAGTTGGTCATTGGGTGACTGGGATTAATATTCAGAAAGGTGGGTGGAGTCTATAAAAGCCAATCAAAATTAACCTATTAATTTTCAAGGGGAATATTTACATTGCTGCCAATCTTGCACTGTTAAAGGCACAAGCCTCAAACCTGGTACAGTTGATCATTGGGTGACTGGGGTTCAATTTCAGAAAGGGGTGGAGCCACAAACAGCCAATTAGATTTGTTTCATTTCAATGCAAATTATTGATGCCAAACACCGCAAAGATCACAAACTTGGTAATTGATTAATTGTGTGTTAGGGTTAGAAAAGTAGGCACAGCCAAAACCATCCAAATACATAAGCGGGCAATGCCGGGTCATAAGTGGGCGGAGACAAATACAAATTTTACTGGGAAAATGTAAACTGCAGCTATTCTTACACTGTTAATGGTAGGGTTCTCAAACTTTGCACAGTTGGTTACTGGGTGACTGGGATTAATATTCAGAAAAGTGGGTGGAGTCTATAAAAGCCAATCAAAATTAAACTATTGATTTTCAAGGGGAATATTTACATTGCTGCCATTCTTGCACTGTTAATGGCACAAGCCTCAAACCTGGTACAGTTGATCATTGCGTGACTGGGGTTTACATTCATAAAACAGGGTGGAGCCACACACAGCTAATATGATTTGTTTCATTTTAATGCAGGTTATTAATGCCAAAGACCGCAAAGCTCACAAACTTGGTAATTGAGTGATTGATTAATTGTGTTAGGGTTAGGAAAAGTGGCCGCCGCCAGCACCTGCAAAATACATAATTGGGCAATGGTGGGTTATCAGTAGGCGGAGACAAATGCAAATTTCACTGAGAAAATGTAAACTGCAGCAATTCTTACACTTTTAATGGTAGGGTTCTCAAACTTTGCACAATTGGTCACTGGTGAATGGGATTAATATTCAGAGAAGTGGGTGGAGCCTACAAAAGCCAATCAAAATTCACCTATTGATTTTCAAGGGGAATATGTAATTGCTACCATTCTTGCACTGTTAATGGCACAAGCCTTACACCTGGTACGGTTAGTCATTGGGTGACTGGGGTTCAAATTCAGACAAAGGGGTGGAGCCACAAACAGCCAATCAGATTTGTTTAATCTCAATGCCAATTATTGATGCCAAAGACCGCAAAGCTCACAAACTTGGTTATTGAGTAATTGTGTGTTAGGGTTAGAAATAGTAGGCGGAGCCAACACCAGCCAAATACATACCTGAACAATGTTAGGAAATAAGTGAAATTTCCCAATGAAAAATACAAATTTCATTGCACAAATGTAAATTGCAGCCATTCTTACACTGTTAATGGTAGGGTTCTCAAACTTTGCACAGTTGGTCACTGGGTGACTGGGATTAATATTCAGAGAAGTGGGTGGAGCCTATAAAAGCCAATCAAAATCCACCTATTGATTTTTAAGGGGAATATTTAATTGCTGCCATTCTTGCACTGTTAATCACCTGTACCTGGTACAGTTGGCCATTGGGTGATTGGGGTTCAAATTCATAAAAGGGGTGAAGCCACATCCAATCAGATTAATTTTATTTCATTGCAAATTATTGATGCCAAAGACCGCAAAGCTCACATACTTGGTCATTAAGTAATTGTGTGTTAGGGTTAGAAAAAGTGGGCAGGGCCAACACCAGTCAAATACATACCCGGGCAACGCCGGGCGTCCAGCTAGTGGATATATATATGCAATGCAGGATTTTGTGGATATGGGCCAATATATTGTCTCCTTTTATTCGGAGGAACGCTGTCTGGCTGTCTTTGAAAACTGGAAAATGGTGAAAGCTGAGGGGAGGTATCCCGTTTTGGAGAAGATGGAGGTGGACTTGCCGTTTGATGCGAGGGTTAGGTATCTGACAGTGCATCTGTTTAACCCTCCTTAAGCCCCATCTACACGATACGATTCTTTTTGCAATTCGATTACGATCCTATTTACGATCCGATTAAATCCGACATGTCCGATCGGGATTCAATTAAATTTGCCATTGTTTTGCAATGGCAAATGGAATTGAATCGAATCCCGATCGGACATGTCGGATTTAATTGAATCGTAAATAGAATCGTAATCGAATCGCACAAAGAATCGTATAGTGTAGATTGGGCTTTAGAGACTCATACTGTTAGATCTTACCTGAAGAGGTGCTCAGAGATAGGAAACACTGTGAAATTGACTAATTTGTATGGGATGCATCGCAGCAAGTTAAAATTTGAGGTGAAGCTGAAACCAGATCCGGATGGCTATGGTGGCACTGTACACCCCCCGGCAGTTTTTACTGTGGCCGGTAAAAAAAGTGCACCATAAGCTACCAGGGGCAGCCGATGTACTGCCGTTACTGACTGTTATATGTATGGGCACATGAGGGAGCATTGTCCTAATAAATCTACTTGCAGAAGGGTCATCAGGCTTACGAGTGTTCAGCCCCTATGTGTGACCTTTGTGGGTCGGCTAAACAATTAGCCAAGGACTGCCCGTTGAATAGGGGGAGGAGTCTCTTCTCTTATTCCAAAAAATGATACAGCGCTCACCACACCTACACCTTTAAATGTCCAGTATGCTGCTAGCTGTCCAGAGGGAAAAATCAATTTCTCCTTAAGCAAGTTATAGTAGTCACAACAGCGCAACTGCCAATACTCTCCACAGAAGGTCTCACTCCAGATTCTATAATAGCAAAAACTCCTCCCCGCCTTGCTGTAGCGAAGGAGGGGAGGAGTTGGTTTGGGAAGTGGGGTAAGCATACTGTAACTGCTGCTGCTGCTGCTACTGTAGTTACTGAGCAGAGGGAGGTGTCTGAGTCGGTGGCTGATTAGAGTGTGGGTGTGGATGAGCTGGCTGCGGAGCCTTCTGTGTTGGGTGATAGTGCTGTGGAGAGTGGGGTGACTGCTGGTGCTGTGAGTGATGTGACTGGTGAGTGATGTGATTGGTGAAGGGGCAAGTGGCGTAGTGGACTGAATTGTTTTCTGCAAGTGGCGAGGATAAGATGGCGCCGGAGGAGACTGGAGATGGTGGGGGGCGTGGCCAAGTGCTGGGTACCTTGCCGAGTGATTCTGTGGCGGTTGTGCGGGAGGAAAAACCTGTGACTGGGGAGGTGATTGGTGCGAATGTGGTGGAGGTTTCCGCTGTGAGGAAGTCTGTACAGGGGAGTAGGGAAATCCTTGCAAAGCCGAGCGGAGAAGGTGGGGGGCGTGGCTAAGTGCCAGTGAGCGTCCCGAGTGGAGTGACTGTTGAGAGACAGGAGGAAGGCGTGTCTGCTGTGAAGGAGAAGATGGAGTCTAGTAAGAAGGAGGCTGGGTCTGCGGTTGCAGGAAGGCAGATAGAAGCGATCGTGGTCAGGGGCCTGCTATGCAGAGTAGTGGGTGTGGCCATGCGCCGGTCCCAAAGATCGCTAAGGAAGGTTCTGCTGTGTGCAAAGAGCCTGTGAAGAGCGAGGTGACTGGCGGTGACAGTGGAGTGATTTTTGTGGAGAAAGGAGGTGCTGCTGCTGGGGGGAAAACACTGGTGAAGGAATCGGAGGGGCGTGCTGGGACCAGTAGTTCCTCCAGCAAGGTTGTGACTGAGGTGTTGCAGGGTCCTGAAGAGAAAGTGGTTGAGAGTGACAGTTCTGAGGAGGAGAGTAGAAGAGTAAGGATGAAAGTATGGATGAGGTAGATTGGGGGTCGCAAGTGGAGAGATTGGAGGCGCTGCTGGAAAAAGAGAAGGAGGAGGAGATGGACACCAGTGATGCTGGAGGTGGATGGACGCAGGTGGGTAAGAGTCAGCTTACGCCTGCACAAAGGAAGCAGACAGTGGAGAGACAACGCAGTGAGTCTGTAGGAGTGGTGAAAAAGTTAAAGCTGGGGGAGGGGAGTGCTCCAGAGGGGCTGCTGTCCCCATGTCTCTACGAGGTTTTGAGAGGGTTGCCGGATTCGGGAGAAGTTGGGGGGGCCTCTAGTCAGGATGATACACCACCTATGAACAGGGGTGCTCGGATACCCCTTTTTAAAATCCGAATTGATTCGGATCCGGATCCCCAGATATCCAGATCCCCAGATATCCGGATCCGAATCGGATATCCGAATCCAAACTTTTTGGTATCCGAGTAAACTCGGACATCCGAACCCAATATCCTGGATATCCGGTCGGGTTCAGATATCCGGATAGAAAACTGGAAGTGACCTGAAAATGGCTTAAAATGCTTCCAAAAGTCTCTTCAAATGGCAAAAACCCCTTTCAGAGGTCTATATCTCTCTCTCTCTCTCTCTCCCTCTCCCTCTCTCCCTTCAAAAGGGCTTTTTGGCTTCTGCTCGGATATCTGAACTAACTATCCGCCTGGATTTCGGATTTCAGATTGGAAATCTGAGTTTGCTCGGAAAGTCTATTCGAATTTTAAAAAATATCCGAATTGCTATTCAAAGTTCGGATAGTGGTAAAAGTTCGGATTATCTGGGTAGTTCGGATATCCGAAATCTTGCTGAGCACCACTGCCTACGAGTCCGTTGGGTCCTCTCTAAGGAAAGCTGCATCCAGAGAGTTGAGAGGAATGCTAAATGCTAAACTGCAACAGTGTGGGGCCCCAGTAGGGCTTAAAAAAGGGATGGAAGTGGAGGGGCGTCCAAATATGAATAGGTGGGGTTCAAACCCAACGGCAAGGGACTTGTATTTTTTTGTGAATCTTGTGGATGAGTGGTATGACTCACTATCAGCTGAGGAATATGCACAAAGGAAGGCTGATGTTTTGCAGATTGTGTTTAAGGTGGACTTCAAAGAAACTGCAAAGTTTAAAACTATGCCAGGTTGGTTATATCAGAGATTAAGAGAGTATTTCATGAAGGATTCTCAGTGGTATGCTAATGCTGAGACAATGCCTATGGTCTGTTTTCATATGTTTAATTCATTTTGTTTCTAAAACTGTGTTTTTATTATTAAGTAAAATACCTATGATGCTAACATTCTGGTAAAACATCAGGTTTATTCATGATGTAAAATTACTGGGTAAAGTTCAGCTCGCCTTCCCTTTGGGGTTGGATGGGTTTGGGCTATACTGAAAAAAAATCCAAAACAGTCTGTATGCATGTTGGAGTATTATATGGCTGTGTACAAATTAACAAACTGACACATCATTGCATTCCAGCGGATCTGGAGGTGTGTTTAGCTTCTAAGGGTAACAATGGTTAATTTGCATATATTCAGCAGTGATGCACTGGGAGACATCTCAAGCTCACTCCAACCTTAAATATCGCAAATTCTTTCTGTTTTAAGAAAGCAAACTTTTGTTTTCCGTAGCCTTTTAGTAAGGGGGCTTTTAGGATCATTGTAGCCCCTTACACACTCCAATGAGTTCTGGTTCCCCATGAGCTTGCTGTTTCGCCTGTACCTCTGGGTGTTTCAAGCCCTACTTCATAGAGCCAATTTAATACATGCCATGCACTGATGGATCAACCAATCTGAAGCAGTCTGTATGCATGTTGGATTATTATGGCTCTGTACAAATTAACAAGCTAACACATCATTGCATTCCAGCGGTTCTGGAGGTGTGTTTAGTTTCTAAGGGCAACAATGGTTTATTTGCATATATTCAGCAGTGTTGCACTGGGAGACATCTCAAGCTCACTCCAACCTGAATTATCGCAAATTCTTTCTGTTTTAAGAAAGCAAACTTGTTTTCTACAACCAACAAGAAAATCCAAATTTTGGTTTGACAAAAATCCAATTGTTCAACTATTTTTATAATCATTCGTAATCAATTGTGCCCATCAACTGAGATTAATTAAAACCAATCCAATCAGAATTTCTGATCACTTGAACGATTTTTCTGCTAGAAATTGGACCGTTAGTGGCCACCTTAAGCATTATCTTGTACTCATACAGTACTTTGATGTGTGATCTGGTTTTCTTGTATTCCTGTATTGTCATATTGCTGTTTGTCACCCTTAAATATTGGCTGTAACCTTAACTAATGTCCAGCGCTACGTAATATGTTGGCGCTTTATAAATACATCTCCCTTTTTTTTTTTTTGATATGTTGATCAGGTGAATTTTTCTGATCAATTTTTATAAAAATTAAATGGTGCAGGGTAGATTGTCAATTTCTTTATATACTATATATACTTTATATATAGAGTTTTTAATAATTTTTTTCATAATTGGGGAAAAAATTAACGCATGGTAAATTGGTCAGATTTTAAATGTTACAGTCAATCAGAAACATTGATTGTAAACCTTGAATTGAAAAGCAATTAAAAAAAAATTGTATTGTGTGTGGGCACTTTAGTTATATACATAAGATTATATATGCAACAAACTAGACCAACTGTTGTTTCCATTGTTTTATTTAGGCAACGCTGTTTGTACCAGGATGCAATAAACATTAAAATAATACCGATTCCGTTCTAGTTCCTGTATGCAGTACAGACAATTTTAGTTTCTTGCAGTGGAACGTTTTCTTTCTAACAATTGCCTATCTAGGAACTGTAGTTAAAATAACAATTAAAGCGGACCCAAACCAAACATTTTTTTAATTCAAAATATTTAATTGCACCACTCTGACACATACAAATATAAATAAACACTCTTTCAAGCCTATGAGCATTTCAGTGCATGCTTTTCACCCTTCTCTTTTCATAACTAGGGTTATACAGGTGGCAGCCATTACTTCTGAGCTTAGTAGGAGGTTTTAGATCATGGGTGTGTTTGTCATCAGCTACCCTCCCTCACAGGGGCGTCGTCTATGTGAAATCTCGCACAAGCTGAGATCACCTCCCCTGTGACATCATCAGTAGCAGCCTGTGTTTTTTATCTCCTCCACCAGTCTGCCGGATTCTGTCCCAGCAATATGAAAGGAAGGGAGGAGTTCCTCCAATAAATGTAAAATATTTTGTATTTGTCATCATGCAGCTGAAAAAAGGCTGCTATTTATTATTATAAGTTAGAAAATAGATTTTATTTCTGAAATCTTGTATTTTTAATTTGGGTCCACTTTAAAGAGAATCTGTACTCTAATATTCTTACAATAAAAAGCATACCATTCTATTCATTATTTTCTCCTGTGCCCCTCTGTGCTGTTTCTGCCACTCTCTGCTGCAATCCTGTCTTGTAATTAACAGTTTTAGGCAGTGTTTTCAAACAAACTAACCAGCTTCTAATAGGCTCAGCTAAGCATAGTGTGTGAGTAATTCAGAGTGTGCAGGGGGCCTGCAGAGGGTGTGTATCGCTTCTACCAATCACAAGCAGCCCTGCACATTCCACACAATCAAGCCTTAGCCCGACAAACAGGACAGAGGAAAGATACATTGATTTATTACAGAGACAGTGCAGTTAGGAAAGACTGCAGTAAGCCAGAGCAGATTAGAACAGGCATAGGAACTTATAGGATAGAAGAACTAAGGCTGAAAAATTTGTTACAGAGTCTCTTTAATAAAATAGCTTCTTTTTTTTAACAATATTAATTTATAAATTATTACTCAGTCTTTGCCCATTGTAAAATCTCTCCTCTGCCTGATTTACATACAAAAATGTATCACTGGTGGTGACATCTTTAGTCTTGTCAGGTGCAGCTCTGTGGAATGTTTGTATACTCAGTGTTCCAAAGCCAGTGCGAATAATACCTGTAACTCCTTTAATGCTCCAGGGAGGTAGTTCCCATTCAAGTGTATTGGGTATGACATGTTATCATGGGTTTTCAAGCAAACCTGTAATGGGGAGGGGGCAAAAGTTAGATACAACAAAGTCCCCGTTATCCGGAAGTCTCAACCAACCGGCATGCCTGAGGGGATAATAGGGACTGTTATTAATTAAATACTTACCGAGCCTCCAGCGACGTCTTCTAACCTTCCGTCCGTGCACTGACCCGATGCGGGTCAGGTTATACGCCGGGAGCCGTGCCCGGAAGACACCAGAAAGCCACCGAGAGTTGCAAGAAGGTTAGAAGACGTCACTGGAGGCTCGGTAAGTACTTATTGCTGCGTGGAGGGAGGAGGTTTGTGCTTTTTTAGGCCGGGAGCACATGTGATGCCGACAAGAACATGTATCCGGCATCAGGCGATCTTCGGCAAGAACATGTAGGTGGCATCGGGCGATCCCCGGCAAGCACATGTAGGTGGCATCAGCGATCCCGGCAAGCACATGTATCCGGCATCAGGCGATCTTCGGCAAGAACATGTAGGTGGCATCGGGCAATCTCCGGCAAGCACATGTAGGTGGCATCGGGCCATCCCGGCAAACACATGTATGCGGCATCGGGCGATCCCTGGCAAGCACATGTATGCGGCATCGGGTGATCCCAGGCAAGCACATGTATGCGGCATCGGGTGATCCCCGGCAGGCACATGTATGCGGCATCGGGTGATCCCCAGCAAGCACATGTATGCAGCATCGGGTGATCCCCAGCAAGCACATGTATGCGGCATCGGGTGATCTCCAGCAAGCACATGTATGCGGCATCGGGTGATCCCAGGCAAGCACATGTAGGTGGCATCGGGTGATCCCCAGCAAGCACATGTATGCAGCATCGGGTGATCCCAGGCAAGCACATGTATGCGGCATCGGGTGATCTCCAGCAAGCACATGTATGCGGCATCGGGTGATCTCCAGCAAGCACATGTATGCGGCATCGGGTGATCCCCAGCAAGCACATGTATGCGGCATCGGGTGATCCCAGGCAAGCACATGTAGGTGGCATCGGGTGATCCCCAGCAAGCACATGTATGCGGCATCGGGTGATCCCGGGCAAGCACATGTATGCGGCATCGGGTGATCCCTGGCAAGCACATGTATGCGGCATCGGGTGATCCCCAGCAAGCACATGTATGCGGTATCGGGTGATCTCCAGCAAGCACATGTATGCGGCATCGGGTGATCTCCAGCAAGCACATGTATGCAGCATCGGGTGATCCCAGGCAAGCACATGTATGCGGCATCGAGTGATCCCAGGCAAGCACATGTATGCAGCATTGGGTGATCCCCGTCAATGCCGGATACCAGGGACTTTGCGGTAGTTACCTCAGGAGTTGGTAGCCTCTGGGATGGTCCATATTCTCCCCAGAACCTAGTAGAGCTCAGCTTTCCAGTGCAGGTTCCATCATCTTGTGCCTGGACCCCCGGCTGTAGACGAGTTCATCCCAACTGGGCGTGTGAGTAAGATCCACAGGTACCAGTAGAATGAAGCCATTCCTGTGAGGCTTTTTACCCCGATGCATGAGCAGCTTCATTCTGCTGGGAACCTTACTCACGCATGCTTAGTCCAGATGTGCTCATCCACAGAAGAAAACTACTTGACTTGCTGATGTCAGTTAGGTATAGAGGGATTCTGGGAGAAGGAAAATCTGGGAGAATGAACCAAGGCTTTAAAGTGTATGCAAGGCGAACCTCAGGTCAAAAATCAAATACTTACCTAAGCAAAGGGAAGCCTCTGGATTTTGTAGAGGCTTCTCATGCCATCCTCCGGTCAGCTGTTGCCAAGCGAGGACCTCCCCCCTCCTGAAGGAATCCGACAAGAGCTTGTTGGATTTCAAGCTTGCAACTGCACTCCTCTTCAAGAATGAGCATCTAGGAGGGTCACAAAGGTCCCAAGGACAGCGTGGGAAGCCTTTACAGGATCAAGAGGCTTCCCTGTTCTTAGGTAAGTATTTGCTTTTTGACCGGAGGTTCCTCTTGGGTTCACTTTAAAGTGTATCAGAGACGGTAACATAGAAAGATGCGCAGAAGACCCTGTCTGACGCGACTGAGCCTGTTGCCGGGGCTGATTGCGGATGAACGGTGGCACTCGGGAGGACGGTGAGAGACTCAGTGCTGTTTTTGGGGCTGGAGGAAGCCCCGGATAAGTATCAAATTTTTCTATGTTACCGTCTCTGGTTTCCTTTAACCTCCCTGGTGGTAACCCCGAGCTATGCGGGGGCTAGCCGCCGGGAGCTCAGTGCAGAGCAATGGTGCGCAGCGGGTGTTTTAACTCGCCTCCCAGGAGATCCAGATGCAGGCAGCCATTCTACTTCCTCTCCACAAAGGCTCTGAATCACTCTGGAGAGATTGCCGTTGGTAATCCCATTACAGAGTTACAGTGCCACCCGGGGGACAGAGGGAACATTGCAGCGCTGGAGCCCAGGGAGGTGAGTGAGTGCTGGGGCTGCTGCTGACTTTCTGGCAGCATGATTTTTTTCCCTGGTTTTAGGGTCTGAAACTTTAGAAAAGACCCTAAAATCTGGAAATAATCATATAGCCAGGGAGGTTAAGTCATATAGAGAGCTGGACTGGCGCCCACTTGGGAAATTACCGGGACCCATAGCGGAGGATCCAGGTGGCGGAGGAGGACAATGAGGGACTGATCAGACTGATGGGGGCTGGAGGAAGCCCCAGGTATGTATAAAACTTTTTTTTTTCTTTTCCACTCTTAGGTACCCTTTAAACAATTTTTAACATTTTATTTTATTTTTGTGTGCGCCTCGTCCCTCCCATTTAGCCTATCCCCCTGTCAAGGGTTTTCTCGTCCCCTGTATAAAATGACCTTTTAACCCCCAGAAGACACCACAATTCCACGTGTAGACAGGAACGGATCTAGACCAAGTTGCACCTGGGGCAAGGTCAGGTTTTGGCGCCTAAACTGCCATTCCCCATCCCAATTTTGCCGCCTTTTTAAGAATTCAACAAACTGCGCCTGGGGCAAGATACCCGCTCCCCCCCCCCCCCCCCCCCCTAGATCCGTCTCTGCGTGTAGACCGTATCCTTTTATTAGCAACACGGTTTGTTTCATCTTACGAATCCAAATGTTTTTGTTCACTACACTATTTTGGTGTTCTTGGTTTTCTTTGATCTGATTTTATTTCTCGAAAGCTGCATCTTCTGGACACAACCTTAATTTTTGAGCAGTTTATATTAGAAGGTATATGTTCATCATTATCAGCAGAACGCATGAATGTCCTAACTAGCGGCTACATGTCACATGGCAAAACCTCCCACAAACTATTTGTAAACATCGACGGATTTAGGTAGAGGATCCTTGTGCACAAATGTTCCAGTTTCCGGTTTTCTCTTTTCCCTCCAGCCACCAAGTTGTCATGGCTCCTTTCCCCTACAAAGAAGTTAGGAAAAGGATTTAGTTAAAAAAAATATATACAGAAATATATTGAACATGATTTACAAGAACAGTGAGGAATCCACTTAAAAAGAAACTGTAAACAAGAATTGAACTTCCCCCAATCAGTAGCTGATACCCCCTTTCCCACAAGGAATCTTTTCCTTTTCGCAAACGGATCATCATGGCTGATATTGTGGTGAAACCTAGTGGCAGAGAAAGCCAACGATGGGCCCCTGTGCAGAGTGAATGAAGCGGGCCCCATGTGAGTGGGCGTGGTCATAACATCATGGTTGGTTCCAAACAATTCCGATAAGATAAAAGTACATGAACCCAGGTCACATTCTGTAGGCTCTGTATTCATGTAGCACACATTTTAAAGTTGTATCTGACTGGGGTACAAGGTATTATCAGCATTTCTCTTGAGTTTCAGAGAGAAATACGGTACATGGAGAAAAGCCTAGAGGATAATCAGGCCCTAACTGGTGCAATTGCATGGGCCCAAGAAGACATGGGGCCCCTGTGCGGCTGTACGGCCTGCACGGGCCTATGTCCGCCTCTCGTGAAACCCCTCCCACAGTGTGATGTTAGGACCATGGTTCTGACATCACACTGTGGGAGCCTTGTTGCATTGTGGGAAATAACAGCTGTTTCCAACTGCCAAAAAAACAAGCAGCATCTCCTTCCACTGACATCACCTGTCAGCAATAAAAATGTCACCATGTTATAAATGTCAGAATGTAAATCAGGGAGAGGAAAGATTTTACAATGGGCTTTTTTTATTACATTATTTTCACTGGAGTTGCTCTTTAAGGCCTTGCTCACATTATAAATCGCCAGCACAATGGTAAGTGCTGAGCGGTTATGTGAGCGCTTTTTAAAGCGCTTTTCCCAATGCTTTCAGAACGATTTGCGCTTTGTGCTTTTATAAACGCTTTTTAAAGTGCGTTTGTCTGGCGATTTCAGATTTTCTTCCTGAAGACAATCAGGAAGTAAACTGTTTGACCTGGAACTGAATAAATACAATGTATTTATTCATAAAAGCACTAGGGAAATCGCTTTTTCAAGCGCTTAGCGATGTCCCTATACTTTGTATTGAAAATAGTACATTACCTTTGTTTTTACCAACCAATAGCTGCAACACTGAATGTTAAAAAAACACAAACGCAACAAAAACACATGAAAAACGCAAAACAGAAACGCATGCAAAAACACACCAAAAACTTAAAGGATATCCGAAGTGACATGTGACATGATGAGATAGACATGTGTATGTACAGTGCCTACTGCCTAGCACACAAATAACTATGTTGTGTTCCTTTTTTTCTTTCTCTGTCTGAAAGTTAAATATCAGGTATGCAAGTGGCTGACTCAGTCCTGACTCAGACAGGAAGTGACTACAGTGTGACCCTCACTGATAAGAAATTCACCTTTTTATCTCTTTCTTCCTCTCAGAAGCCATTTTCTGCTAGGAAAGTGTTTTATAGTTGGAATTTCTTATCAGTGAGGGTCACACTGTAGTCACTTCCTGTCTGAGTCAGGACTGAGTCAGCCACTTACATACCTGATATTTACCGTAACTCTTTCAGACAGAGAAATAAAAAAAGGAACACAGCATAGTTATTTGTGTGCTAGGCACTGTACATACACATGTCTATCTCATCATGTCACATGTCACTTCAGGTATCCTTTAAATGCACAACGCAGAAAACACACGGTTTCCCACACTGCCTGGTGTTCTCCCAGCCCCCCAAAAGTTCCAAAACTTTAGTGTGAAATTCAATGTGAAACACGGCAAACATCCTGGGAGAGGGTCTGTTTATTTTATGATAGAAGAGCTTTTATAATGCCACATCTGAAGTGCTTGCCTGTAGTTGGGCTGTGATGTAGCTGATGTCATCAGGAGTGGTAACAGCTGAGGACCCCTACACTGGTGTAATTACTGCCATGAGCAACATTCCCTCTCCTGGAATCATCTAAGTAAATCCCAGGAGGGCCAATAAAGACTGCTGAGACCAAACAAAACGAGCACAGAGGCGTATCGCGCAATGACTGTGCATTTATGAGATTGCAGAGCTCGCTGGCAAGGCAATATGAAGCCAGTGCTGAGCAGCAGCAGCAACAAAAGCAAGCATTTTTCCCTTTGTAGATTTACATTCTGAAATGTATCACTGGAGGTGACATCTTTAGTTCTGCCAGGAATGTTTGTTACCGAGAGTTCTATGCACAGAGGGAGATAGTTTGCTTGACATTAGAAAAAAAGCCGTTATTTCCCACAATGCAACGAGGTTCACACACTGCAAACTGTCAGGACCAAAGCCATGACATCACACTGTGGGAGGGGTTTCACCACAATGTCAGCCACACAGGCCCCTCTGATGATCTATATAAGAAAAGGTAAAGATTTCTCATGGGAAAGGGGGTATCAGTTACTGATTGAGAAAAAGTTCAATCCTGGGTTACAGTTCCTCTTTAACCACTTAAGCTCTCAGTCGTGTTTCACTTTATGCATCCGAGCAATTTTCACCTCCCATTCATTCGCCTATAACTTTATCACTACTTATCACAATGAACTGATTTATATCTTTTTTTTCACCACCAATTAGGCTTTCTTTGGGTGGTACATTTTGCTAAGAGCTACTTTACTGTAAATACATTTTAACAGGAAGAATAAGAAAAAAACGGAAAAAAATCATTATTTTTCAGTTTTCAGCCATTATAGTTTTAAATTAATACATGCCTCCATAATTAAAACCCACGTATTGTATTTGCCTAATAGTCCCGGGTATTACACTGTTTAAATCATGTCCCTATCACAATGTATGGCGACAATATTTTATTTGGAAATAAAAGTGCATTTATTCTGTTTTGCATGCATCACTATTTACAAGCTTATAATAAAAAAATATATATAAATATTTTATCTTTACATGGATATTTAACAAGTTTAGACCCTTAGGTAAATATTTACGTGGTTTTTTTTTATTGTAATTTTTTTTTTGTTTTTTTTATCAAACATTTTATTTAAGTATTTTTGGGAGGGTGGGATGCAAATTAGTAATTTTTTAGTGTAAATATGTGTTTATTTATTTTTTTAAAACATGTAGATGTAGTTTTACTATTTGCCACAAGACGGCAACCATGAGTTTGTTTACATTACGTCACTCTAAGCGTAACATGTACGCTTAAAGGGACGTGGGGGCGGGGGGCGTAAGAGGCATAAAGATCGAGGCTTCCGAGAGAAGCCACCGCTTTTTCTGCTGGGGAAAGTGATCAATGATCGGGCACTATGTTCAGATTCATTGATCCCCGGGCTAACGAATCACGGTCCGGGAGCGCGCGTAGACGCGCTCGATCGGCCGCGGGAGTGCACATGCGGCCTTTTGGACGTATACTAAAAAGGCCTACATGGTTAAGAACTGCTGGTGCAGCCTAGGGGACGCAAATACTTCAGAAGTCGAGCACATTCATATTGTGCATGCGCGAGTCTTTGGAACTACTTGGAGACGCGTCTACTTCCAAAGATTGCACATAGAGTGCCGAATGCCTAGGAGAATGAGTGACTTCCACCGGGGATGGCACAGGAACAACGGTATGGAGTGAGGACAGGAAAGGGTCTATGGTGCCAAAGCCATCCCTCTACATTGGTATGTATAAAAACTGAAGTGATTTTTTTTTCACTGTAGGTTTGCTTTAATAAAGTGGACCTGAACTCAGAACTTCCTCTCTGCTCTAAAATATAAGGAACAGTATAACAACCTTTAAAGAAAAACAATTCTTTGTTCCAGCTGATACAAATCCTGCAATAAATCTGGAGTGTGTCTACTTCCTGCTTTCATGGAAGCAGACATAGGGTTAACATCCTGTGTTTACAAATGAGCTTCTCTGCCGAGGCAGCCAGCTGACAGCTGAGAGATCAAATTACAGCTGTGATTACTCACGGATGAGGGGGATGTAGACAGGCTAAACTCTCAAAATACATACAGGTTGCATTTCTCTGTTTTCCTTCTGTCCTGAGCGAGAGCTCAGGTCCACTTTAAAAGGCAATAAATATGACAGCCTCCATATACCTCTCACTTCTAGTTCCCTTTAACAGAAGTGGAATATCCCTGTAAGGATAGCTAGACTATATTTCCGATGCCATACTTGACATTTGGGTGACAACCAGCTGTGGGCCCGGCTCTGACCACAGGGGGACTGTGGATATTTTTAGTGTGTGATTCATACATTAAATTGATACAAGACTCATAAGCCAGCATTGAGATTTGCTGCATGCAGTGCAGGGAATGGGGTGTGTGGAATGGAGGATGTGTAGATGCTGAGTATGCAGTGTCTCCATTTCCATTCTCCATGTCTGCGCTCACACACTGACTAGTAATAGGCACCGCAACAGTGTTATTAGCAGAGCCTGAGACCTGCATGGCAACTGTGGGCTAGTAATACAGGATTGGCGGGTGGTTGTCACATGACATTGTCGGCAGCACTGCGTTTAGCGTCAGTCTGTTCACCGCGTTTCAAGCTTCGGTTGCAATTACTCCCCGAATGGTAACGGGGCAGATTAGACGGAATTGGCGCGCTTTGTCACGTTATCATCTGTGATCCAGCAAACGGTATTTTTAACGTAATTTAGACAGGACCGTGGTGCTGAATTGTCACAGGCTACACGTTGAATGGTAAGTGGAGTGACAAGCAGGGCCGGATTTAGGCCAAGGCCACCTAGGCAATGGCCTAGCGCACCACAGGAACAAGGGCACCAAAGCAGCAGGCTAAACTGGTGAAGCATTTGCAAGCTTGCAAATGCTGCAATGCAGGGAGATCAGGCGAGTGCCTGACCGCGGTACTCTGCTGCTAGCCACCTGTGCAGCAGCCACCTTGCTCTCTGTGCACGTTTCAATTGGGGCTGGCGGCTTTGGACTTGGGCAGCATTGGAGACGGAAAGGTGAGAGGCTGCGGTGTGAAGGTGAGCTGGCTACCAATACGGGAAGGGGGGGAAGGGGGGAAAGGAGGGATTAAGGGAGTCATCTGGCTACCTATACTGGAGGGAAAGGGGGGAGGGGTCACCTGGCTACCTATACTAGGGGGGGGGGGGGGGTGTCATCAGGCTACCTATACTAGAGGAAAGGGGGAGGGGTCACCTGGCTACCTATACTGGGGGGGTGTCATCAGGCTACATATACTAGCTTTGAGTCCTATAGGAGAAAAGCGCTATAGAAATGTTATTGTATTGTATTGTATACTAGAGGAAAGGGGTCATCCGGCTACCTATACTGGGGGGGTGTCATCAGGCTACATATACTAGAGGAAAGGGGTCATCCGGCTACCTATACTGGAGGGAAGGGGGAGGGGTCATCTCGCTACCTATACTGAAGGGGGGGGGGCGGCTGGTGATAGTGGCCTTGGGCGGTAAAGACTACAAATCTGGCCGTGGTGACAAGAAAGTGGGTCTGGGGTAGGAAAAGTTTAAATTCAGCCTTATTTGCCACTTTGCACCACTAAGATTTCAGCAGGACTCAGGCAGCAGTGGCAGAACGTCACACAATCCGACATACATACATAACTCCATCTAGAAAACATGTTCAACCTTCACTTCCAGAGTTCCCCGACACACCAGGACGTAACCCCCAATCTGTTTCAGCAGATCGGCAGCACTGGAACTGCACTGAATCTTCAAGGCTAATGGACAGGAAAGAGACATCATCTCATCATATACTATAAATCAATACATACATTTACATTAAGATGCCTACAATGCAGATTGTCTATACAAGAGCAGTGAGACTACCCTGCAGAGGAAAGTGAGCTTTGTTAGGGCTGGCTCACTAAACTTGGCGGTTGTGCGTTCATCGTTCAATAGTAATCAAGCACTGTCCATTCAAATTGTAAAGCGGACCTGAACTCAGAACTTCCTCTCTGCTCTAAAAGACAAGCAACAGCATCATAACCTTTTAAAAGAAAAATATGTACTGTATTTGTTACGGCTGATACAAACCCTGCAATAAATCTGCAGTATATCTACTTCCTGCTTTCATGGAGGCATACATAATGTTAACATCCTGTGCTTTCAAATTAGCCTCTGTACCGTGGCAGTCAGCTGACACAGCTGAGGCATCAAATAACAACTTGTCATTAGTCACAGATGAGAGGGAATTAGACAGGCTAAA
This sequence comes from Hyperolius riggenbachi, assembly GCF_040937935.1. Taxonomy (NCBI): domain Eukaryota; kingdom Metazoa; phylum Chordata; class Amphibia; order Anura; family Hyperoliidae; genus Hyperolius; species Hyperolius riggenbachi. Next base: position 35,195,793 of record NC_090651.1, on the reverse strand, counting down.
CTCTCTAAATACGTAAAGGGTGAATTTCTCTATGTTTTCCTACTGTCCTGTGCAAGAGTTCAGGTCCACTTTAAAGGAAACATCCTGGATTACTGTAAAACATGCAACTGGAATATCAGGTTTTCAAGTAAGCCCGATGGCATGGTAAGACACTTCTTAATGAGTTCCCAGTACTTTAAATTCAGTATTAAGTTGTTGAGGCATCTTTGATTCTTTGGGAAAATGTTCTAAATCCAGATATATTTGTGATGATTTCTGGTGCAGATCTAATGTGAGTACAATTGCCCCAGAATACTGCTGGCCTCCCCCTTAAAGGATACCCGAAGTGACATGTGACAAGATGAGATAGACATGTGTATGTACAGTGCCTAGCACACAATAACTATGCTGTGTTCCTTTTTTCTTTCTCTGCCTGAAAAAGTTAAACATCAGGTATGCAAGTAATAGTTTCTGTCCGGGACGGGACTGGGTCAGACTATAGCATAACCCTCACTGATAAGAAATTACAACCACAAAACGCTTTAGTGGCAGAAAAATTGGCTTCTGAGAGCTGGAAAGAGATTAAAAAAAGGGTCAATAGTTCACAGATTTTAGCTCTGGCATACTTCAATTAAGGTGTAACTGAGACAATGAAACAGTAAAAACTTAAAAACTAGATTTAAATATAAAATAGAACTGTGGGCTATCTAAAAAAAGTCATTTTTAGGAGAAGGAGGATAGATACAATTGTTTATCTTATCAGTTTATTTTTACCTTGGATGTCCTTTAATAGATGGTTCTCCTCCCAGTCCTACACCTCTCTGACACTGCAGCTGTCCCTTACCCTGCTTACACCTCTCTAATACTGCAGCTGTCCCCTCCCCTGCTTACACCTCTCTGACACTGCAGCTGCCCCCTCCCCTGCTTAAAACCTCTCTAATACTGCAGCTGTCCCTTCCCCTGCTTAAAACCTCTCTAACACTGCAGCTGTCCCTTCCCCTGCTTACACCTCTCTGACACTGCAGCTGACCCCTCCCCTGCTTATACCTCTCTGACACTGCGGCTGTCCCCTCCCTCCTTACACCTCTCTGACACTGCAGCTGTCCCCTCCCCTACTTACACCTCTCTAATACTGCAGCTGTCCCCTCCCCTGCTTACACCTCTCTGACACTGCAGCTGACCCCTCCCCTGCTTACACCTAGTCTCTAACACTGCAGCTGTCCCCTCCCCTGCTTACACCTCTCTGACAGTGCAGCTGATCCCTCTCCTGCTTACACCTCTCTGACACTGCAGCTGTCCCCTCCCCAGCTTACACCTCTCTGACACTGCAGCTGTCTCCTCCCCTGCTTACACCTCTCTGACACTGCAGCTGACCCCTCCCCTGCTTACACCTCCCTGACGCTGCAGCTGTCCCCTCCCCAGCTTACACCTCTCTGACACTGCAGCTGACCCCTCCCCTGCTTACACCTCTCTGACACTGCAGCTGTTCCCTCCCCTGCTTACACCTCCCTGACACTGCAGCTGACCCCTCCCCTGCTTACACGTCTCTGACACTGCAGCTGTCCCCTCCCCTGCTTACACCTCTCTGACACTGCAGCTGACCACTCCCCTGCTTACACCTCCCTGACACTGCAGCTGTCCCCTCCCCTGCTCACACCTCTCTGACACTGCAGCTGTCCCCTCCCCTGCTCACACCTCTCTGACACTGCAGCTGTCCCCTCCCCTGCTTATACCTCTCTGACACTGCAGCTGTCCCCTCCCCTGCTTACACCTCTATAATACTGCAGCTGTCCCCTCCCCTGCTTACACCTCTCTGACACTGCAGCTGTCCCCTCCCCTGCTTATACCTCTCTGACACTGAAGCTGTCCCCTCCCCTGCTTACATCTCTCTGACACTGCAGCTGTCCCCTACCCTGCTTACACCTCTCTAATACTGCAGCTGTCCCCTACCCTACTTACACCTCTCTGACACTGCAGCTGTCCCCTACCCTGCTTACACCTCTCTAATACTGCAGCTGTCCCCTCCCCTACTTACACCTCTCTGACTCTGCGGCTTTCCCCTCCTCTGCTTATACCTCTCTGACACTGCAGCTGTCCCCTACCCTGCTTACACCTCTCTAATACTGCAGCTGTCCCCTCCCATACTTACACCTCTCTGACACTGCAGCTGTCCCCTACCCTGCTTACACCTCTCTAATACTGCAGCTGTCCCCTACCCTGCTTACACCTCTCTGACACTGCAGCTGACCCCTCCCCTGCTTACACCTCTTTGACACTGCAGCTGTCCCCTCCCCTGCTTACACCTCTCTAATACTGCAGCTGTCCCCTCCCCTGCTTACACCTCTCTGACACTGCAGTTGACCCCTCCCCTGCTTACACGTCTCTGACACTGCAGCTGTCCCCTCCCCTGCTTACACCTCTCTGACACTGCAGCTGACCCCTCCCCTGCTTACACCTCCCTGACACTGCAGCTGTCCCCTCCCCTGCTCACACCTCTCTGACACTGCAGCCGTCCTGGGCCAGTTTTTGTGCTCCATATCAATTGTTATGTATAGAGCGCTTGAGGGAGCCCAATGTAAAAGTCACACTGGGGCCCAGAGCACCTAAGCTCTGCTACTGACAGTCAGCCATGCAGCCTGTGTACTGAAAGTGTTTCTAAATTGTTACCGGAAAACAGTCAAAAATAGGCATGGCAGTTTGGCTTGGCTAAAGTTAGGAGTGGCAAACTTACATTTCATTGCTCAACACGACCTCTGGCTTGAACTCGCTGGCCAATAGGGATGTAATCCACTGCAGGCCAAACTTGCCATCCTTAGTCATAAATGATAATTTCAGGCAACATTGATTGCAGTTGTGTCAGGGCCAGATTTTCCATAAGGCACTGTAGGCACGTGAGTGACTACAGGCTCTTTATATGCGAGAGGCGGCCCTTCCTCTTTAGATCACTGACCTCAGGAGCTTACAGTCTAATTCCTGCCTCATATCACTGACCCCAGGCACTTGCACCTTAATCCTTGTCTCATTTCATTAAGGATGATATGAGACAGTGATTAGAGTGTAAGATTCTAAGGACAGTTAGTAACATAAGACAGCAGGAATTAGGGCCCTTTTCCATTTGCGGAGTGATGTGAGAGCGGCATTGCATCACTTCCGCATCGGGAGATGTGGAAGTGTATGGAGGGGACGGTGGACGGATGCGGCTGTGCGAGAATCTGCAGCATGTTGCAGATTCTCGAATCGTTACGCACCGCTCCGCACGCAATGGAAACTGTTCCATTGCTGTGCATTGGTTTCAGGACACCCGCTATGTAGCCGCATTGCACCACATGTAATGGAAACGGGCCCTTAGAGTTCAGAATATTTTTACTTGGGGGTGTGGCCTGTGTTCAGGGGTGGAGCTTAGGGTGTCAGAGTTTCTGTGCCTACAGGCCTCTGAGTTGTAAATCCGGCCCTTAGTTGTGTACATTTTTAGGATATCACCTTCACTCGTGGACTCCATCCTGGACGCAGTGTTCACTGTGTCTCCAAACAGACAGTAACGAGGCATTTTTGTCCCAACGACACCAGACACCACTGGACCTTCAGATAGGAGGAAGAGATGGGAAAATATTAACAATGAAATAGCATATTGAGGGTGTCTTTAGACATCTGAGGTTGGTTGAGAGCACAAGTGTGTTCTCGCTGCTCGCTGGGAATTGTAGTCTCAGTGTGCAAATAAGCGGAAGTGCTCTGTTCAGCTGAGCGCTCCACTTTATAGTAGATTTACACTTTTGTTGATAAAAAAAAGCTATCTCCTCTTTTCAAATCAGTGTATTAGGCACTGTCCCCCTTTGGGCTGAGAACTGAATTTTTTTTCCCGTTCTCCGCTCATTGCTAAACGGACAAAGAACTTAACCACTTGAGGATCGCAGTGTTAAACCCCCCTAAAGACCAGGCCATTTTTTGCTTAATTGGCCACTGCAGCTTTAAAGCCTAGCTGCAGGGCAGCAGAACTCGGCACACAAGTGATCCCCCCCCCCTTTTCTCCCCACCTACAGAGATTCCTGTTGGTGGGGTCTGATCCCCTCAAGCCCTTTTGTAAATATTTATGGGGTTTTTTTTGTATTAAATTCCCCCATTTATTTATTTTTTTACTTAATTCCCTCCCTCCCCCAGCCAGCCAGTCACGGCGCTCGGCTGTCACAGGCTGTCACACGGCTGTCCCCAGTACAGCTATGCCGTAGATCGCAGGGAGACTGAAGGCGATGCTCCGTCATCCAAACGTGGATGTGCGCGCATCGGGGCGCGCGATCCCCTGCAAAACACCTCCCCAGGACTTTACGCCGATCGGCGTTAGGTGGTCCAGGGGGAGCCACCGCGTTCACGCCTATATATATATCTATAATAATCACCGCTATGTGTCTGTATGTCCTTCCATCCCACACATGCCTCCTCCTGCCCAATTGTGATTGGCTGTGGCAGCCACCAGCTAGTAAATATATATGTGTATATAGAGGTGTACCTAGGGGAGAGGAAGGGGGGACACGTCCCTAGGCACAGCATCTGGGGGCGCAGGATTAAACAGCACCATCCTTTGATGCCTCCCGATCCCTACAGTTTCTGTGAAAAAAGTAGGAAGGGGCAGATCTTCTCCCCTGTTCACTCCTGCACTCCTCCCACTTCCCGCCTCCTTCCAGTTAAGTACCCATCCAAAGTATATTCATACAATTTACCCTTTACGACATAGATTTGCTTAGATTGTATCATTGATGGTCACCTTAACCTTAGCAAATCAGGATCCTTGTCTTGCAATAAGTAATTTAGTGCAGTCAGTAGTGATATAGGCGAACAGCTTGCCTATTGGCTCACCAGCGAACATCTATGGGCAGCCTGGCCCTGTCTGGGTCGCAATGTCTCACAGTAGTACTCATGCCCTGGCCTGGACGCATTCACTAGCACGCATGCCCTAGCCTGGCGGTGCGCGTCCTTGACGTCAGGAAGCGTGCTCGGCCACAGGCGCGCAATCAAGGACGCACACCGCCGGGCCAGGGCATAAATACTATTGCAGGACATTAGTAGTACAGGGCCAGGCTGCCCATAGGTGTTCGTTGGCGGGCAGTTTGCCAGCATCACTAGCAGTGAGGGCACCCTGCCTCAAATCTCAACTATGCATTTTATGGTACTACATAAACTATGATTTCTGAATGTATCTCACAGCAGAGTCTACAAGGCCATTAGCTTACCTGAGTGCACCCCTGCTCTGATCTTTAGCAGCCTGTCTGGTATATGAGGGATCTTGAAGCAGTGACAGACAGAGATGAGGTCCAGAGCCATGCTTGCAATCTCTGATACATGATTTATGCCATTCTCCTTTGGGACACCAGATACCACCATGTCTACAATACAGAAGATGCAATATTATAGGCTGACACCCAGTGGTGTAGCAAGAGAGCCATGTAGCACTGTGTGTATGAAAATCACATGATACAAACCACCAAACAATGCAGAATACATTGTTTATAAGAATACATTATACTTAGAATGGTCAAGAAACATACAAGCGTCTCCAATGGTTTCCACTTTGTAGACATCATAATTGTCGATGATGTTGTCAAACTGTGTGTAGAGCTTGTTGAGGAAGTTGACCACCTGGTGAGGAGTGCTGTCCCCAGACAGGGATGTGAAGCCCACTATGTCACTGCACAAAAGGGAGAGAAGACTGTGAGCCTGTAGCCCATGCTACCAGACACAATGACATCACCACTTCACTACCGCCCATAGCAACCAAATGTTTAAAATTGAAAATGTACTCTTCATTGTTTGCCCCTTCCTTGCTGTTGCTCTCTGCCACCAGAGAGGGAGGACCTCTAGACCACCAGGGAAAGATATGTGTGTGGGGGGCAGGGCCGGGCCGAGGCATAGGCTGGAGAGGCTTCAGCCTCAGAGCGCAGTGTAGGAGGGGGCGCACAATTCATTCAGATGTCATTCCTAATTGTGTATGAAGCAGAAAGAAATAAGAAAAGGGGATACATAGCAGTGACTGCAAGCCAGATAACTAGATATTAAGGTGTTGGGGAGGTTGTGGGCCCTGTGGCCTACTTAGTCGTAGGCTCAACACACACCATACAATCTTGATTGTTCAATCTTACCACTTTCATGTAGTATAAGAGCTTATCCAATCAATAATTCAAGGTATTTTCAATCTGTTGGCCCTTATACTACATAGATTTGGTAAATCTGTACAACCAAGATTGTATGGTGTGTGTTGAGCTTAATAGCAATCAGTGTGTGACGGCTGGGCTGGGAGGGATGGAGGGGAGCACTTTGGTGTCTCAGCCTTGGGTGCTGGAGGACCTTGTCCCGGCTCTGGTGGGGGGACCTCTAGACTACCAGGAGAATATGCATTAAGAGGGTGGCCATTAGAGCACCAGTGAAACATAAATGAAGGGATGACAACTAGACTATGGGTAGTTGGGGTGTGGGGCTCTGAAAAAACCTATGGAGCCCAGTGAGTTCTAGTTACGCCCCTGCTAATGCAATTTGCGTTATACGGGAGAAAAACGCATCACTAGTGTTTCGTTGTTCTTCATCTAAGGTGCCCTTGAAGGTGACTGTCAAAATAGATATAAAACTGCTCATTAACACTACAATATTTTCCTCAGATGTGATCATTCGATCAGATTTTTACAATTGAGCTGTACAGAAAACCACGCAATATGTGGAGAAAATCGACATGAAACAATTCTATGGTTGATTCAAATACAGAAATTTGTCATTTGGATTGCTGGATTTTAGGATCGTATCTGAAGAGAGAAAGGGCCCAAACCGAACTGTTTATGAGAACAATGGACAATTACCTTCCAATCTGATCGAATGATCGCATGCGAGGAAAATATTTTACCGTAACCAACATCTGGCCTTAGAATGTGACTGCCAAAATACATTTTTGTAATTTTTTTTTTTATGAATTTATTGGGTCCAGGGTACAATAACTTAAATTTTACTTAGAAACTGTAAACATTCAGAAACTGTAAAATATTACAAATGTAAATTTGAGATTTGTACCTGGTGGTTTGACTTGCAGATTTTTACATGAAAGATGGTTCTTGCTTTAGTGCTGAGTAGTTAAAGGACACCTGAGATGAGAAGTGTCACAGGTTCCATACTGACCTGGGGCTTCCTTAAAGAGAATCTGTACTCTAATATTCTTACACTAAAAAGTATACCATTCTATTCATTATTTTCTCCTGTGCCCCTCTGTGCTGTTTCTGCCACTCCCTGCTGCAATCCTGGCTTGTAATTAACAGTTTTAGGCAGTGTTTACAAACAAACTAACCAGCTTGTGATAGGCTCACATAAACAGAGTGTGTGAGTCATACAGAGTGTGCAGGGGGCCTGCAGAGGGTGTGTATCGCTTCTATCCAATCACAAGCAGCCCTGCACATTCCACACATTCAAGCCTTAGCCCGACAGACACGACAGAGGAAAGGAGAAAAGATTTATTACAGAGACAGTGCAATTAGGAAAGGCTGCAGTAAGCCAGAGCACATTAGAACAGGCATAGGAACTTATAGGATAGAAGAACTAAGGCTGAAAAATTTGTTACAGAGTCTCTTTTAGCCCCCTTGAGGCCACCCGTCCCTTGCCATCTCCCTGGGTGGCTTCGGTCCCTGGCAATTCAGCCCGAAAGCCTGGCCGAGTCATGCTTCATTGCGCATGTGCCGGCCATCCCTGAGAGCATTCTTCTGTGCATGTGCAGTAGTACTACTTGACCAGGCTTTTGAGCTGAATTGCGGGGGACCGGAGCCATCCAGGGAGACGGCAAGGGACGAGGGGGCTTAAGGAAGCCCCAGGAAAGTATGGAACCTGTCTGAGATGCTTCTCATCTCAGGTACACTTTAAGATACATGAGCTCCATAGAGAATAACAGGGCAGGGCTTAATTATCAGCCACCAAGTCCAGACTTTCAACTATACTGTTTAAGGCTTCTTTACCTCAGCAGTAAAGTGAGACTTTTGCACATGGGGATAGGGCTGTTTCTGGCTATTTTGGCGAACCAGGCAAGACACCTTTTGTCTCCCTACCCTAATTATTTGAACAAGAAGATAATATCCTACATCAATTAATTTGGTGGGCACCAATAAGAAATTGAAATTGAAATAATGTTGTTTCCTAAAATAAATTTGTAAAGGATACAAAAATTATTACCAGGCCATATATATCTCACTGGCCCAAACTCACTAAACCCATATAGCAAACCCTTTGCATAATGATTTGAGAGGTGTGCATTATACTGTTTATGTACAGCCTAGCAGTTATAGCTAGAATTCCATAAAGTACAGTGTGCTGAGCCTCCTGCAGTTGTCACCCAGAACATCTGCCTGGTTTGCCTATGCCTAAAAACGGCCCTGCATGGGGAGATGCACTAGACACAGATGAGGCCACAGAAGGCCCTGAGATTGAGAATGGTGATGGGCAGAGCTAGCAGCCGGGGGGCCTCAGTAATGCGGCTCCAATATACTGTGATAAATTACATTCATGATTTTTTTTTTTTAAAGTACATTTTTTTTTCTAATTTCTTTAAAAGCACTAAACACAATAAACACCTAAGAAATGCTAAAAAGTATAGATTCTGTTGAAATGTGTTTGGCCACAAGGGTTGCTAATTAGTCCCCAGCTTTCACCACTTCCTTTGTTTCTAGAAACAATGATACCAATATCACAAGAGCCTGTATCTTTCATTAATAATGTATCTTGTCTGAGTTGGATAATTACAGTTTTGTTTTTCAGAAATAAGATAAGCCCCACCCCCATTCCCTCCGTAGTAGAGGAATCATCACTGACCAGTGTAGGCTGGATTTGTAATCTTATATATTATTAACATAACAATGAGGGTGAGATCAGGTGACACGTGATGTCATAGAGGTGAGATGCTTACAATGTGACTGCCAAGTATGCCTGTGAGGTGTCTCTGCCATCTTGCTCTCCCTCTGTGTCTCTGTCACCTTGCTATCCCTCTGTCTCTGCCACCATGCTCTCTCTCCGTCTGTGCCACCTTTCTCCCTCTCTGTCTCTGCCACCTTTCCACCTCTCTGTCTCTGCCACCTTGTTCTCCCTCTCTGTCACCATGCTCTCCCTCTGTCTCTGCCACTTTGCGCTCCCTCTGCCTCTGCCACCTTTCTCCCTCTCTGTCTCTGCCACCTTTCTCTTCCTCTGTCTCTGCCACCTTGCTCCCTCTCTGTCTCTGCCACCTTGCTCTCCCTCTCTGTCTCTGCCAATTTGCTCTCTCTCTGTCTCTGTTGCCTTTCTCCCTCTCCGTCTCTGCCACCTTTCTCCCCCTCTGTCTCTGCCACCTTTCTCCCTCTCTGTCTCTGCCACCTTTCTCCCTCTCTGTCTCTGCCACCTTTCTCCCTCTCTGTCTCTGCCACCTTGCTCTGTCTCTACCACTTTGCTCTCTCTCTCTCTGCCTCTGCCACCATGCTCTCTCCCCGTCTCTGCCACCTTTCTCCCTCTCTGTCTCTGCCACCTTGTTCTCCCTCTCTGTCTCTGCCACCTTGCTCTCCCTCTGTCTCTGCCACTTTGCACTGTCTCTCTGCCTCTGCCACCATGCTTTCGCTCTCCGTCTCTGCCACCCCCCCCCTACTCTGTCTCTGCCACCTTGCTCTTCCTCTGTCTCTTCCACCTTTCTCCCTTTCTGTCTCTGCCACCTTTTTCTCCCTCTCTGCCTCTGCCACCTTGCTCTCCCTCTGTCTCTTTGCTCTCTCTCTCTGCCTCTGCCACCATGCTCTCTCTCTCCGTCTGTGCCACCTTTCTCCCTCTCTGTCTCTGCCATCTTGCTCTCCCTCTGTCTCTGCCACTTTGCTCTCTCTCTCTCTGTCTCTGCCGCCTTTCTCCCTCTCTGTCTCTGCCACCTTTCTCCCTCTCTTTCTCTGCCACCTTTCTCCCTCTCTGTCACCTTGCTCTCCCTCTGTCTCTGCCACTTCGCTCTCTCTCTGTCTCTGCCGCCTTTCTCCCTCTCTGTCTCTGCCACCTTTCTCCCTCTCTTTCTCTGCCACCTTTCTCCCTCTCTTTCTCTGCCACCTTTCTCCCTCTCTTTCTCTGCCACCTTTCTCCCTCTCTGCCACTTTGCTCTCTCTCTCTGCCTCTGCCACCATGCTCTCTCTCTCTCTGTCTCTGCCGCCTTTCTCCCTCTCTGTCTCTGCCACCTTTCTCTGTCTCTGCCACCTTGTTCTCCCTCTCTGTCACCTTGCTCTCCCTCTGTCTCTGCCACTTTGCTCTCTCTCCATCTCTGCCACCTTTCTCCTTCTCTGTCTCTGCCACCTTGCTCTCTCTCCATCTCTGCCACCTTTCTCCTTCTCTGTCTCTGCCACCTTGCTCTCTCTCCATCTCTGCCACCTTTCTCCTTCTCTGTCTCTGCCACCTTGCTCTCTCTCCATCTCTGCCACCTTTCTCCTTCTCTGTCTCTGCCACCTTGCTCTCTCTCCGTCTCTGCCACATTTCTCCCTCTCTGTGTCTGCCACCTTGCTCTCTTTCTCTGTCTCTTCCATGATGCTCTCTCTCTCTCTCTCTCTCTCTCTCTCTCTCTCTCTCTGTCACCATGCTCTCCCTCTGTCTCTGCCACCATGCTCTCTTCCTCTCTATCTCTGCTGACTTGCTCTCCGGGCTTGATTCACAAAGCGGTGTTAACAGTTAGCATGCTGGTGAAAAGCCCTTTATCACGCCTAAACTCAGTTTAGGCGTGATAAGTTTAGGTGTGATAAGTTTATGCGTGATAACTATAGCACCAACTGGGTTAGCACCGCAGTGCACAGCTGATCAAAAGTTTTGCGCTAGCAAAGTCTGATGCACTTCGCATAAAGTTTAATGGCGCTGCTTTGCGTGCGGGACTTTGCGCGCGATCTAAACGTATCTAAACTTATCACGCCTAAACTTATCACGCCTAAACTGGCTTTTCACCAGCGTGGTGCAATGGTTATCACGCCTAAAGTCTCTAACTGGGTTAGCACCGCTTTGTGAATCGAGCCCTTTGTCTCTGCCACCATGCTCTCCTTATCTGTCTCTACAACATTACTCCCCATCTCTTTCTCTTCCACACTGCTCTCCCACTCTATGTCTGCCACCTTGCTCTCTCTCTGTCTCTGCCACCTTGCACTCTTTCTGTTCTGCCACCTCGCTCTCCCTCTCTGTCTCTGCCACCATGCTCTCTCTCCTCCCACCACATTGCTGTCTCTCTCTTCCACCCGCTTGCACTCTCTCTGTTCTGCCACCTCGCTCTACCTCTGTCTCTGCCACCTTGCACTCTCTCTGTTCTGCCACCTCGCTCTCCCTCTCTGTCTCTGCCACCATGCTCTCTCTCCTCCCACCACATTGCTGTTTCTCTCTTCCACCCCCTTGCACTCTCTGGACTTTTCATGCTTTGTAAATCTTCAGTACAGATTCCACCTGTGCCAAAACAAACACACTTTTACCAGTTGTATTAATAAATAGTACCTGCTTTTATTTGTTTCTAGCAGGAAGTGGTAAAAGTCAAAGACTTATCAGCGCAGCCTCATATATTAGTCAACAGGGTTTTTTTTTTTCAGTGACGTGAGTTATATATTTACAACTTACTAAACTTAGATCTACAAAAGAAAAGGTGTGAGCAAACACAGATATCACACAGAAATGCATGCATGAGACCTGCCTGAAGAACACCGTGGCAGCAGAATAACTCTGAGCTTCACACGTGAGACCTTGGCGCAGATCATCAGCAACCTGTTTTGGAAGCATACCTGGAAACATTTGAAAATGCTGTCATGTTAAAGGAGGTTGCAACATCAAAAAACAAAAAAATTGCCAAAAATAGCTAGTGTCCCAAAAATATAGATGTAACCCCCCCCCCCCCTTTTTTTTTTCCTAAAATAAGTCCCTATTCATTCCCCATTGTCCTTTTTTTACCTGATGTGAGTGCCTTTGCCTAACTACAGGAACTGTGCATGGCCAGCAGGATTGTGGGAAGTTTTTTTTTTCAGCCACAGCTTATCTCAGCATGCAAAAGCTTCCTATTTTGGATAATATAAGGACACTATAAAAAGAAGGTAATTGAACACTCCCCCTTGATGAGTTTACACAGTGATGCAAGCCTTTTGTCTAGATGATGTTTGCTGTGGGGGGGACATTAAACTGTGACAGTAAGGAGGGAAAATAAACACTGAGCTGGGGTGAAAAAAAAAGAGAAGGGCAGAAGTGATGTCACATGTGGCATCACAGACGAACAGTAAAGATGGAAACCATTATGTGCGCTTAAAGCGGATCCGAGATGAAAAACTAACTATAACAAGTAACTTGTCTATATAACTTATGTACAGTTTAGATGGTTTAAACAGCAAATCTGTCTGCATACTGCTTTAATAGAATATGATTATTTCTTCCTGTGATACAATGACAGCAGCCATGCTGTTTGTAAACATTACACACAGGCAGGCTTATCTGCACCATCAGCACTCAGACTGTGAAAAAAACCTAATCCCCCTCCTCCTCCCCTCTGCCTCTGAAATCTCTGGCTAGTAATACCTCCCCCTCCTCCTGCCCAGACTGAGCTCCCATGAGCCCTTGCTACTGCCAAGGCTCTCTGAAAACTGTGGGTGGGGCTTATTTAGTTTATAGGGAATTAGAGTATTAAAACAAAAACAAAATATTTGGCTTGAGGAATGCCCTATAAACAATAGGAAAGGAACACAATTATGCAATGAGTAAAAGTTCATCTCGGATCCACTTTAACTGAGCCCCTACACTCGAACTAATCTCTATTGCGCCCCTTGGCACACCATAGCTGAAAATTTGCAATGCATACTATGGTGATGCCGATCTGCGACAGCCACCGCTCGGCGCTCACACCCAGGGCCGGGCCGAGGCATAGGCTGGAGAGGCTCCAGCCTCAGGGCGCAGTGTAGGAGGGGGCGCACAATTCATTCAGCTGTAATTCCTAATTGTGTATGAAGCAGAGAGAAATAAGAAAAGGGGATACATAGCAGTGACTGCAAGCCAGATAACTAGATATTAAGGTGTTGGGGAGGTTGTGGGCCCTGTGGCCCTCTTAGTCTAATAGCAATCAGTGAGTGAAAGCTGGGGTGGAAGGGGTGGAGGGGCGCAGTTTGGTGTCTCAGCCTTGGGTGCTGCAGGACCTTGTCCCTGCTCTGCTCACACCCAAATCACCTGATCCGTCTGGAAAGCACCATTTATTCTGCAGAAATATCACACTTCTCTGGCATTCAAACTGATTAACACCTCGATAAGTAGGCCTAAAGTTGTGCTTGTGTTTGTAGTTTGCATGCCCCACTACTGTGCTGTATGACATACTGGTACGCTATAAATTAAAGATACAGTAATAAAAATTATATTGTTTACCGAAACTCGGTAGACTTCAGAAGAGGGATGGGTCATATTAACAAATCCTTTTATCTTTTGCAACTAGAAATAGCTGAACATGTTTGTTGGCCATACACGATACAATGAAAACGACCGATTTTCCTGATTGTGATGAAAAAAAAAATCAAAAAGAATCTTTTTTTTCAATCGAGAAAAAAAACTATCAATTTTTTTTGTTTGTCTTTCGATAAAAAACTGATCTGATGTGTTGGAAAAATCAGATAGCAAAATATAAAAACTGAAAGTTATATTCGATCGTATGTTTAATATTTTTGAAAAAAAATCAATCATGATCAGATGTGCTGTAAACATCAGAAAAATACAAAGACTGAAAGTTTTCTTCAATTGTTGAATATTTTTGGAAAAACTGAGCATAAGTGTAAGCTATATTGGTTTTATTTTCTGTTTACCGGTATTTGATCAAGCGGAATCTGGTCAGAAATCTCTGGTCAAAAAAAAGGTAAAAAATTGAATCGCGTATGGCCACCTTTAGGTTTACGAAACACAAAAAGAGTAAATAGTTCCCATACACGGTACAGAAATATTTGATTGATTATTCAGTTTGGTTGAATAGCTTTTAAAATTCTTTTCGAGGTACCATACATGAACATTCGTTTTGTTTTTGTTTTTTTTTTGTTTGTTTTTTTCAGAAAATCCAAGAAAAGCAATTGAATATGAAGAACAAGTTGGTTGTGAAAAATGATCTAAAGTAAAAAAGGACATTTTGTATTGTAATATACTGTATGTATCATAATTAGAGTATAAGCTCAATTACCCCACGCCTCACAATAGACCGTGCCTCGCAACCTCACAATAGGCATGTACCTACCTCCACTACCACTATATAGCTTGATCAATTAAAAGACTAATCCTTTCTTATTTAGGCTGCTTTCACAGTAAGACGTTACAGGCGCACGTTAGAGCAGCCTGTAACGCAGCCCAACTCACAGTAATGTAAAATCAATGGGCTGTTCACAGTGCCCACGTTGCGTTACATTGAAATGCTGCACGTTCAAATAAAGTGCAGCATGCTATGCGTTCTACGCGGTTTTAGCCACGTTAGACTGTTTACACATTTTTTTTTATTTTTGGGCCGGAGATGAGGCGGGGAGAGTCTGCTATTGTAGCCAGCCACATGGCTACTTAATATTCACTGCACTGCAGTGTTTACTTCTTGTAGCGGCCGCTGATTGGCTGGCGGGAACACGTGATGCGGAGTGCTCCGATCACGTGGTCTCCGCAGCGCATAGGACACAAAAGGCGCACTAAGAGCTGCATAACGCAGCTCTAGGTAGTGTCTTCCTCCAACACCACCAGTTGTTGCGTTAGGGGCACGCTATGCGACCTATAACGCCCCCTAAAACGCAAAGTCCTGGTGGGAAAAAGGCCTTAAAGAGACTCCGTAACAAAAATTGCATCCTGTTTTTTATCATCCTACAAGTTCCAAAAGCTATTCTAATGTGTTCTGCCTTACTGCAGCACTTTGTACTATCACAGTCTCTGTAATAAATCAACTTATCTCTCTCTTGTCAGACTTGTCAGCCTGTGTCTGGAAGGCTGCCAAGTTCTTCAGTGTTGTGGTTCTGCTATGAACTCCCCCTTCCAGGCCCCTGTATGCACACTGCCTGTGTATTATTTAGATTAGAGCAGCTTCTCTCTTCTCTCTTATCTTTTACAAGCTGGATATATCGTCCTCTGAGCTGGCTGGGCTTTCACATACTGAGGAATTACAGACAAGGACAAAGCTGTTTGCAGGAAGAAAAGAGCAGCCTGAAACTTCAGTGCATGGGGGAAAGAAACACACAAATGATCTCTTGAGATTCAAAAGGAATGCTGTATACAGCCTGCTTGTGTATGGATGTATTTTCTATGTGTGGACATACTGTACATCAACCTACTTCCTGTTTTGGTGGCCATTTTGTTTGTTTATAAACAAACTTTTTAAAACTGTTTTTAACCACTTTTAATGCGGCGGGGAGCGGCGAAATTGTGACAGAGGGTAATAGGAGATGTTCCCTAACGCACTGGTATGTTTACTTTTGTGTGATTTTAACAATACAGATTCTCTTTAACGTTTAAGGGCTGGTGCACACCAAAACCCGCTAGCAGATCCGCAAAATGCTAGCAGATTTTTAAACGCTTTTTTTTATTTTTATGAGGCGTTTTGCTAGCGTTTTGCGGATTGCTGCTGCGGTTTTCAGTATAGTAGATTTCATATATTGTTACAGTAAAGCTGTTACTGAACAGCTTCTGTAACAAAAACGCCTGCAAAACCGCTCTGAAGTGCCGTTTTTCAGAGCGGTTTGCGTTTTTCCTATACTTAACATTGAGGCAGAAACGCATCCGCAATCCAAAAAATGCCTCACCCAGGCATTTTTCGTTTCTGCAAAACGCCTGCCGCTCTGGTGTGCACCACCCCATTGAGATACATTGACCAAGCAGATCCGCAGCCGCAAGCGGATCTGAAAACGCCCAAAAAGCCGCTCGGTGTGCACCAGCCCTAACTTTACTTTTGCAAAGCACACCTAGGGCTTTATTCACAAAGTAGTGCTAACTGTTAGCACGCTTGTGAAAAGCCCCCCTCAAGTCGTGCGCAAAGTCCCACGCGCAAAACTTTGCACGTGCACAGCATGGTGCGCGCCAAACGTCGCACCACGATGCGACTTTAACGTCGCATCCGATGTGTCTGCGACATTAAAGTCGCACCCCATGCGATCTTATAGACGCATCGGATGCGACGTTAAAGTCGCATCGCGGTGCAACGTTTGGCGCGCACCACGCTGCAAAGTTTTGCGCGCGGGACTTTATGTGCGATCTTATTGTCAAAACGGTGCTAACCTACTTAGCACCCTGCTTATCACGCCTAAAGGTGCTAAGTAGGTTAGCACGGCTTTGTGAATCAAGCCCCTAGTTTTATAAAAAATGAACAATCATTTCAGGGCTCCAAATAATCCTCCCCCCCAAAAAATAAAATAAAATCCATAACTACTATAATGACTAAAAATGTCTATACTCTATTCCCTTCATATTTGTGTTTTAATTCACAATACATATCAAGTTTCCATACTTTAAAACATTTCTTTCAATTTTTATCTAATAGTAGTTTCTTATACATCCTAGCATACACTATACAATTTCACAATCACCCAGATTCTTTCAACATGTCGGATTAGATTTTTATCGGAAAAAAAAACAAAACAATAATCGTTCATTTTTTTCTCAATCATAAAAAAAAAAAAAAAAAAAGATTATTTTCAATTTTCACTCTATGCGATTGTTTTGGTCGAATAAACTTGAAAAGTGAAAGTTTTAATTACAATTGTAACGTGCATGGGCACCATTAGAGCTCATTCACACTGAGGGCATTTTTGCCCTTTTTTCAAGCGCAGGCGATTATCAAAATCGCCCATAAATCGCTTGTTCAATGAATCTCTATGAGAAGGTTCACATCAGCGCATTGGTGCCTGTACCATTTTTGGGGTGTTTTTGCTATAATGGAAGGTATAGGAAAACCCAAAATGCTCACAAAATCGCTTTGTGCAGCGATTGCGTGAGCGTTTTTAAGAATAAATACATTGTATTTATTCTTTTACGGGTCAAAGAGTTCACTTCCTGACTTGCGTCAGGGAGTGAATTACAAAACCGCTCTGGAAAAGTGCTTACAACAGCGGTTTTACCAGAAACACAGTGTGCAGTGGAGCGCCGGGAGGGGGGGAAAAAAAAGCACACAAAAACGTAAACCGCTTGCGTATGCGTTTTTTATTTTAGGTGTGAATGAGGCCTCAGGAAGTTATTGTGTGACTGTCCCCAAACGGCTATATTTGAATGTAAATATGGAGCTGTGACCTCCTTGTATAGGAAAGATCCTCAGTTACAGAACACGCAGTGATGTCTGTTCAGTGTGCCATCACTGGAGATAGAAGGAGCCATTCCGTTTGCATCCCGTATTCAGACTCTCGAGTGAGGTCCTTTCACTGTGTCCTTGGCAACCCGAATGAGGACATCTGTTTCTTTGTGCCGTGCAATACTGGCAGACTCAATTAGCCCTCAACAAATTATCCAGCCTCTCTGTTTATGTTGTTGTTGTGGCAGAAAAAACAACAACGCGTTATTGATGAAATACGTTTATGTAGTGCTTCCTGAATTACACACTACTTTCCTGAGGACGTCATACATTCACATCAGTCCGTGTGCAAAAAACAGCGTTTAAAGGACCACTATAGCGAAAATAATTGTAGAGTTTTAAATACAAGTAAACACAAACAAATAAGAAGTGCGTCTCTTCCAGAGTAAAATGAGCCATAAATTACATTCCTCCTATGTTGTTGTCACTTACAGCAGTTAGTAGAAATCTGAACTGACAGGTTTTTGACTAATCCATCTCCTCATGGGGGATTCTCAGTATTTAATTTATTCTTTACAAAAGCACACCCTGCAAAGCATCTATACAAAGATGCAGCCTTTCCAACCAACAACCCATTTGCACACTATTTTGGGACTTGGACTGAACAACTGTCATTCCCCAAGCGCTTTTAGAAATAAATACCCTGAGATTCCCCCATGAAGAGATGGGCTAGTCCAAAACCTGTCTTTTCTGTCAGATTTCTACTACCTACTGTAAGTGAGTGCAACATAGAAGAAAAGTAATTTATAGCACATTTTACTCTGTGAGTAATGTGCTTTTTTATTTAAAATTTTACAATAGTGGTCCTAACCTGCCATCCTTCCTTATCACAGATATACACATAGGTTAGAACCTCTTTTTGGGTATGTTCATGCTTTATGTTGCCAATATTCTTTCCACACATTTTCAAAAAAATAATTTGAAAAAAAAATAGATTTCCAAACTAAAATGTTTTAGAAAATCATTTTGTAACTTCTGTTCCCAGATTTCGCAAAAGCAGCACACCTGTGAAAATACAGAGTGTAGGCTGTGCCTTTTAAAAGGTAACCATTATGCCGATCTCCTGCCTCTAATACTTTTAGCCATAGACCCAGAACAAGCATGCAGCAGATCAGGTGCTCTGACTCAGCTGTTCAGGTTTTACTGCATTAGCCATATGCTTGTTCCAGGGTTTTGACTCAGACACTACTTATGCCAGAAGATCAACAGGGCTGCCAGGCAACTGGCATTGTTTAGAAGGAAATAAATATGGCAGCCTCCATATCCCTCTCACCTCAGGTTCCCTTTAAAATCATTTGTAATTTGGTTCCTGTTTATTTTCACATTATTAAGCACATTTAGATTGTTGGCCCTTATTTTTGAGAATGAAAATGCGCTTTTTCACTTTACTGTATTTGTTTTCAGTGACCATATTATGAAAATACAATATATTTCCGCAAATATATTTTCAAAATCAAACATTGCATCTTAAATGTGAAAATGACTGCGGTGAATATTCTTACTCAACACTATGTTATAATAATATAATCGCAAAGCAACGTGCTGCGATAATTAGATGGTCTTATCCATAATCGTGCATTGCTACAGCAGTGGCTCCGATTCCGTCCTAAGAACGAAAACCAAGCTGTGCACTACCAGACACGGCCTACATTAGGCCTGCGTTACAAATGATACCGTTGCGATATTGTGCGTTGCGCATTCAGCACATTCCAATGGATTCACTGTGAACTTAAAGTGGTCTGAAACTCCGACATAACATTCAATAAAAATGTGTTTTCCCACTTTTTATTACTCATACAGTTATCATATTTGCTTTTTGTGCATAAGTAATATTGTCTGTTTACAAATTACAAGTTTCCAAAGTGTAGTTTATCGTGCCCTGAAAGCTGCTATTGCATTTTATTCAAACTGCTTTTTATTATATATTAGCATCTAATGAGCTGTTCTGAGCTGTCTGTGTGCTTGAAGCACAGAGAGCTTCACAGAGAGCTCCTTTTCACTTCTTACACTGTGTTTACACACATGTAACAACATTGGAATGCAAACAAAGACACTGTTATCTCCAGTTTGGATGCGGATTTGAAGCTGAATAGCAGGACAAAGTGCTTTGTTTAACCATTTCAGTGATGTTCTGCTAAAAAAAAATAATTCTGGGATAGTAGCTTTCAAGCTGTGAGGAATCTTTTAGAGCAAAGTTGAAATGCTGACTTTCATACCACTTTAAGACTTAAAGAGAACCTGAGACGGAATAACATAAAAGTTAGCTGCTTACCTACAAGGAGGGAATCCTCTGGATCATCCACAAGTTCCCATGTTCTCCTGAAACATACATCCAAAGGGTGCTGGGAAATTCGGGCGCAGGGTGAAGCTGAAAAACTGCTCATCCAGCTATTGCAAATTTCCCAGTGGCGTTAATTAATATTCTCCCTCTAGGCTGCCGGGAACTGCTGAATTGCACTGTTTTTTATTGTAATTTGTACTCCTTCTTTTGCACAAGAAAAGCTTCGGCTTACTGCGCATTCAAGGCAGGAAGCATGGCTCGTGAGAATATATCCGAAAAGCTCTTGCTGGATACCTTTCGGGGGTCCATGCCTGGCAAAGGTGGGAAGGGGGACGGGGGAAGCCATTGGAGGATTCAGAGGTTTCCCTATACTAAGGTAAGTAGCTAACTTTTTTTCTTTTTGATTTGCCTCGGGGGCGTGCATACATTAAAAAAAGCGCAGTCTATGCGGCGCCCATTTAAGGTGGGAAGTCATGTAAAATTCACAGGATGCTATTTCATGTTCTGCTACTGTATTATTACCTAAACAACTTTTTGCTATTGTGTCTTGGAAGTTCCACAGATTGTTTGTTTTTGTTGTATTTTGCTGCCATCTAGTGGTTGATTATGCTTAATGTCAGAGTCTTGCCCCTTCAGAATACTCCTAAATACTGTAAAGCTTTAGTGAGTTTCACAGCTGTCCATTAGACAAACAAACAGGGCGGGATTTACCATAAGGCACTGTAGACACGTGCCTACAGGCGCCTGATGATGGGAAGGCGGCTCATTCACCTCCAGAAGTAACTCCCTTTTGCCTTCCCTATGCAGAGTCCTAAGCGGAGTGTAAATGAGAGATTACTCACCCGGGTCTCGGCATCCCACTGACCAGATCTCCCAGGGGCACCTCTAGCTACCTAATACTAGGGGGCACCTCTAGCTAACTTAATACTGAGGATAGCTCTGGCTACCTAATACTAAGGGCCACCTGTAGCTGTACCTGTACAGTACCTACGATAGTGAAGGGAAGTAAGAGAGGAGTGACAGCTGGAACAGCCAGCACATGTGTGATGTGGTTCGGCGGGTGTTTGTAGGTTTGTCGAAGGAGGAAGTCTAGGGTGCCAGGACATCTATGACTATAGTCTCCTGTGATGTAAATCCAGGCCTGCAAACGAATAATGATCTAGATATCAGTATGGGATTTTCAACTTTCATCCGAAAGGGTGGAGCTTGGGGGGGGGGGGGGGCTCTGACTTAAAGAGAAACTCCGACCAAGAGTTGAACTTTATCCCAATCAGTAGCTGATACCCCCTTTTACATGAGAAATCTATTCCTTTTCACAAACAGACCATCAGGGGGCCGCGCATGGCTGATATTGTGGGGAAACCCCTCCTACAAGAAACTCTTGAGTACGTACTCCTGGCAGTTTCCTGTCTGTGAACCCTGTTGCATTGTGGGAAATATCTGTTTACAGCTGTTTCCAACTGCCAAAAAAACATGCAGCAGCTACATCACCTGCCAACAGTAAAAATGTCACCATGTGATAAATGTTAGAAAATCAGGGATTTATAAGATTTTACAATGGGCAAACACTGACTAAATCATTTATACATAATTATTGTAAAAATGAAGCACTTTTTTTATTACATTATTTTCACAGGAGTTCCTCTTTAACCCTTTCCACTCTAAGTTCTTTTGTTTCTGCTTTCAGTTTTTTTTTAAGGAAAGACGCTCTCCCTCTTACACTCTCTCCCATTTTAACATGGAACGTAGCACAGTAACATGGTGTATCTTATGTCACAGAACACATTATAACGTTTAATTTGATACCTTATTTAGACAGTTTGGCATCTTCTATTGGCTGGTAGCAGAGGAGAAAGCCAAGGTATGGTAAATTGAAAAACAGTTTCCTGGGTGAAATCCGGGCCTGCGTGAGCAAGTTTTCGCAATAATAGGTGGTTTTATGCCCGACACCCAGGGTCTTACTGTCCCTACACACAATGCAATCGTTGGTATTTTGATTGGGCAGATTAGCAATAAAATACTGGCTACTATTTACACCCTCCCCCAGTCCATCCCATAGGATGCCATTCATTCCCTTAACAACTTTACAGGCAATCTGCAAGAAAAATAAAATTTAATCTGCAATTATTTTTCTTTTTTTTTTTGCAGAATAAAATCTGCAAAAATGAATCAGCAGCTATTTTTTTATTTAAAAACAACAACAAACAAACAGGAAAGAAACGGAAGTGACATTTAAATCTAAATGTCACTTCCTTCTAGGGCTGATGGGGGAGATCAGGTACGGGGCTGGGGGGCACTATGTGTGTGGGCATGTACTATTACATGTCCACAGATCGGCGCACACAGATCGGCGGTTTGCGGCGGTCCCGATGCGCTGCAAACCGGCGCTGCAGGGATGTCCCGCATAGCGGGACATACGAGCGCAACGCGGAATTCGCGTCGTCCCGCTATGCGGGACATACGAATGGAAAGGGTTAATGCTGTACCAAGTCAAAGGTCAAACTGACATCAGATTAGTTTTACGGCCAGCACTAGTGATGCTACTGAGTGATAAACTGCCTAAAACTGTTGAATATTATTCCACAGCCTCCAATTCCTAAACTTTTCAGCATTCCTCCCTACAATCAGATATATGCACGGAGTTTGTATGTTCTCCCCGTGTCTATGTGGGTTTTCTCCAGGCACTCCAATTTCCCCCACATGCCAAAACATGCAGATAAGTTTATTGGCATCCCTCTTAGTTGTCCCTAGACCACGATGGACACATGACTATGGTAGAGATAAGATTGTGAGCTCTGCTGAGGGACAGTTAGTGACATATACACTGTAAAGTGCTGCAGAAGATGATGGCCCTAAATAAATACTAAATAATAATATAACTTTTTACCATTTCAGATCACTAATGTTTTGACGTATATCATAGTAAATCAGGCATCAGCAGAGTGAATATTCTGTGTTGCTGATGTCAGGCTTCAGAAGTACTTAGAGTAGGGACCAGGACCGGGTTTCTGGCTACAAAGGCCCGGGCCCTGGGAGGCTGCAGCCCAAGGCGGCACCTGGACATGCAATAGGAGTTGCTACATATGAAAAAAAAGCTGCAAATGGGGAACAAAACATGGAAGAGGAGCTGAAAGAGGGGCTGCTGTACGAGGATGTTACACATGGAAGAGGGTGCTGCACATGGAATGGGAAGGGAGCTGCTGCACATGAAAGGAGAGTCACAACATACCTGGCTTAGGGTTGGTAAAATTACAAATCCGGCTTTGGTAGGAACCAGCTCTAAGGAGGGAAACGTGACGGGGTGAACTTGTCAAGTACAAAGGACACTGCAGTATTTTTCTGGAAACTATGAGAGACATTTATCAAGAGTGTCTGAGACAAAATATTAGTAGGTTTTTAGAAATCCGTGCAGAATTGTCTCAGACATCTTAAAGTAAGTGTTCAAGAAGAAAAAAAAAAAAAAGATTAACTTACCTGGGGCTTCCTCCAGCCCGTGGCAGCTGTCCTACATAATAGCGACAGTCTAACATGAATTTCTAGAACTGCACTGCAGTTAAGAAAAGTGCAAATCCATTCCTAAACTGCCGCAGATTAAGAAGTGTTTAAAGGGACTCCGAGCTCAGAGTAAAAATAAAATTTGAACTTGCCCGGGGCTTTCTCCATCCCAGCCCTGGTCGGGACGTCCCACGCCGGCCTCCTGGCTCCTCTCCTGGCGGCTGTCCGCATAGCGCGGACAGGCCGGTCCCCCGGGCGACACTGGCGAGTGTCGGGCCTTCTCCTTCCGTATACGCCACGAATGATGTCACACGCCGGCCGCCGCGCGTCATGACGGCGGCCGGCGTGACAGCACGGCGCATGCGCGGTTTAATCGCACATGCGCCGTGCTGTCACGCCGGCCGCCGTCATGACGCGCGGCGGCCGGCGTGTGACATAATTCGTGACGTATACGGAAGGAGAAGGCCCGACACTCGCCAGTGTCGCCCGGGGGACCGGCCTGTCCGCGCTATGCGGACAGCCGCCGGGAGAAGAGCCAGGAGGCCGGCGTGGGACGTCCCGACCAGGGCTGGGATGGAGAAAGCCCCGGGTAAGTTCAAATTTTATTTTTACTCTGAGCTTGGAGTCACTTTAATAGCACTTCTACAGATAGTGCAGCAGTGCAGGCTAGACATAATTTGTGAAGTACTCCTCCCCTATGCTGAATAGTGTGAAGCTGAAGCTGTTCTGTGCTTAACCCTTCCAGCGTTGGGCATTGATGCAAAACAGCAGATGTATTGGTTACCTCTGCAACAGCAATTTCCCTCACACACTGCGCTGTCTGGGAAACTGTTAAGCTTGGGGGTGTAATCTCCACAGTCAGCATACAACACATAAGCTGACGTGAAGGAGGTACACACACCAGCACAAGGGATCAGGATATCCCCAGTTTAGTGGAGGAGAGGACTGACTCCAATAGGAGATTGTGGTGCACAGAGCCGGTGCAGATCTGAACAGCCACAAACACTTTCGTAATAACGTCTCAGCGCAAGGTAGCGCTGAGCGCATAAACCAGGACTGAGGAGATCAGGACAGGTAGACAGAATGAACGCTTGCTAGCTAGCGATTACTTAGCGACAGCAAGCGTCCAAAACCAGACAGACTGGAATGAGGCAGCCAATGCGTTGCGGCGATGGCGTGCCTCACAAAGACAGGACAGGAGAGACAGGAAATAGCAGGATCGAGATAGATGAACGTAACACAGATAAATATACAATAAGTATGTTTTCCTAGCGTATTACAATTACAGCTATCAATGAAACTATTCGTAACGTCTGACTAACATATGTATATATTGGCAATGAACCGATATATGACATAAGCAGGAACTCTGACTAAGACTGAAGTAATACAGGGAACAGGACTCAGAAGGATTCGCTATCTCTTCGCAGAGATGAACGCAATCCACAAACAGGACCAGGAACAGGATTCAGAAGGATTCGTTATCTCTTCGCAGAGATGAACGCAATCCACCAACAGGACCAGGAACAGGATAACTAGCTCAGCACGGGTGTTCACGATACGCGCAAACTACCAAAACGTGCTGGAAAACTGACTAGCTGAACACAGGAAATAAACAGTTCGTGTACGTATATATCAGCGACACTGATATATTAACGTAACACGAATACAAGGAAAATAACAAAATGCGCAAGTATGCGTATATATTGGCGATGAACCAATATATGACACAAGACAAGCAAGTAGCAACTTCTAGAACAAGAGCAGAACTAGGAGGACTCGCTGACCCCTTCGCAGGAGTCAGCGCAGTCCACACGGACCAGGAACGAGGTGGGGCACGAGCAGAGTAACAGATAGAGTCTGAAACTATGATAGCCCATGAGGCATTGCAGGAAGCAGTTCTTTATACTGAGGTCATCCAATGGGAGCAGACCTGCAGATTCCCACACAAGTGAATGGTAATTAATCACAGGCTGACAGCAGGAAAAGGCAGACAATGATATGCAGCCTGCAGGAAAGGGACCGCCCCTCCACTGCAGCAGACAATGTTTGTTTACACAAAAGCATATTAAACTGTCATAAACTTCAGAGCGACTGCAGATGGAATCAGCAACTAGTTTAAGTGCAAACCAAACTATGCAAGCAAATGCATGTAATGACATTAGAACTGCTTGGTTTGCAATACCAGTGCAGTCAGCAGTAAACGCTACAGAAGCGATCATAACAGTACCCCCTCCCTTAAACGCGGCCTCTGGACGCCTATGAAAACTGACATATTTCTCCTGAACCACCCAAACCAAAAAATCAGAAGTGGGAAATCCAGCAAACTGATCTGACTGAAAATTCATGAAGGTCGGATCCGTCCGACAAAACCAAATTCCCGAATCAGTCTCACCAAAACTAGACCAATTGGAACCAGAACCTACCGAACCATGCCCGTCAGCACTACAAGCCTCAGTGTGACACCCATCAGAACCACGACTTCCAGAAAACAACCCCAAGAAACTCTCTGCGCGATACCCACCGCCTTCCAAGGACTGTCCAAAAACGCCAAAGCCTTTGCAATGCCCACCGGAACTGTCCCTACCAACACAAAACCCACCGTTGAACCAGTCCAAGGTACCAGGACAAGTTTCCTCAGAGATCTCCCAGAACACTTGGAAGCTCCAAAGAGATCCCCACAGGTCAGAACGCCCCTTAGGCTCACATGGAGAACTATCAAGAACCCCTATGGAACCCAGGGCAACTCCAGAGTCAGGGTCACAAGGACAAACATCAAGATCAGGGCTTTTAGGGACCAGAACCATCTCCGGGCATGCAGGCCAACCGGCAACATCAGAACATGTCTCCACTAGGGAAGCACGTGAGCACGCTAACACAGACACATCTGGGCAGTCTGGCATACGAAGCACATCTGGGCACACCGGCACAAGAGAAACCTCTGGGCATGTCAAGGAACTGCGAACCTCAAAGTCAGTCAAGACAGGACCGAAACCAGAACTGGGCAAAAAAAATTCATCATGACTAGACTTCATAGTTACTGGATTCTCACTAAAAACTGCAGGATCAGACTTAGATGTCGCTGATTCCAGCAGGGTTATTAACAAATCATGTTCAGGGGCATTTACAAGACAGGGCAAATCTGATGTATGCACTGAACTAGACAGGGTTCCCATAGCTTCTTCTGGACTAGACAGAGACTCATCAAATACACTGGACTGGAGCTCATGAAGCGCTGCAAAACAAGTCAATATTGCAGCAATCCCCACTGAACTAGGCAAAACTGAGTAACTCACTGGACAGGAAGGGGGCTCTGGAACTTCTGCCACACCGGCCAGAGAACCAGAATTTTCCAGGATACAGGGCTGGGTTTCAGAAACACTCATTAACCCGGACTGAAATTCTGAGATTTCTATTATTTTTTCCAGCGAGTCAGAATTATCCATGTTACAGGGCAAGACTTTTGAAACATTCAGAGGACAGGGCTGGAGTTCCTCAGCTGTTACAACACTGGAGAGGGACTCAACAACATTGGTTAAATCAGACTGTGTACAGGGCAAGGTATCTAACACACTTGCTGACGAGGACAATATTTCAATGGCTTCTGCTTCGCTGGGCAGAAATTCATCAAGTTTTATTAGAGCAGACTGTAATTCCAAAACAGCTGCTAGACAAGTGAATATTACTGCAACACCAACTGAGGTAAGCAGTGCTTCAGCCTCCTCTGCTAAAGGGTTTAAAGTATCCAAAGTACTGGGTGAAGCATAAGACTCTGCGACCACAGCTTCACTGGACAGGATCACTGAACAGTCCATATTGCAGGGCAAAACCATGGAAGCACCTGCTGGACAGCATAATGATTCTGTGACCTGAGTTTCATTGGAGAGATCTACTGCACAATTCATGGTACAGG
The DNA here is from genome assembly GCF_040937935.1 of Hyperolius riggenbachi. Lineage (NCBI taxonomy): Eukaryota > Metazoa > Chordata > Amphibia > Anura > Hyperoliidae > Hyperolius > Hyperolius riggenbachi. The sequence continues at coordinate 35,168,835 of NC_090651.1, read as the reverse complement.
GCAAATTTATTGGAAAATTTTCTGAACAAGGTAATAATTCTGCGATTTCAGGTTCACATAGCAGATGCTCTGAGCTATTCACGAAACTAGAGCGAGGTGTAGAAACAGGAAGATCAAGACACGATGTTTGCGCATCTGAATCACCATTCATTTGTAAAATTGGAAAATTCAGATGCTGGGGTTCTGAGTTTACTAGACAGGATTGCTGGGACTCGGAAACTGATGTAGTGCATCTATTGGCATCTGCTGGATCAGACAGGAGTTGAACTTTATTAACACAGGTAATTTCTGCAGAAGTGTTTGCAGAGACAGGCAAGATTTTTCTGGTGTCTGTTTCACTAAACAAAGAGTCATGAGTACTGGCTAGGCTGGACTTGAAAGTCAGCAGGACCTCTGGGTCCTCTGCTGAGAAATTTGTGCAGGGCAAGATTAAGGAAGTATTAGTAATTTCTGTCTTACTGGGAAGTAACACTGAGTTATCCATGGTACAGGGTGGAATTACAGGAACTTCAATTTCACACAAAAGGAGCTCAGAATCACTCGCTGAATCAGCCAAAGGTGCTGAAGCAGGCGAGTCCTCAGGAACTGAGGAAGTGGAACAATCTCCACTTGACAGTGTGTCTTCCCTGGTATCAACTGATTGAATTGCATAAAAATCGTCCAGAATCATTCTCCACACATCGATCAATGGAGCCACAAAGTCATACCCACACACACCAGTTTTTATTAGGTTATAAGCAGACTTAATGCATGCATTCAATACTAATTCACTTTTTGCACTGTAAAACTGACAAAATGAACTTGCATCTTTCTTCCATTCATAGACCAGAGCTTCCATCTCTCCTTTCTCAAATGGAGGATCCCATGCATATTTAACAGCTGAGCATTCCGGCTGATCATAGTTTGCAAATGTGTTAGTGGCAGAAACATACATTGGGTTATTTAGCAGGTGATTGGCCGATTTCTTATTCCTAAGGATCTCCAATACCTGTAGCAAGTATTGAACTGTAGTGTATGCAAATTTCCCTTGCTGCACGAATAAATTGATCTGTTCAATACTCTGTAATATATCTTCATAATCATATTCAGATAATTCATTTAAACAAGAACCTTTATTTTCCCTGGCTAGCAATGAAAGTTCATTAGTAGTTTCATAGGTCCATTTGACTCCCCTGAATGGTGACTGAATTTCATTATCTGCTAATGGTGGAGTCTCGTTACAGATCTGATGCGCAGTCGCCAAGGGCAACGACTCCGCTGATTGTAACGCTTTTCTTTTGGAGCGTTTACGTTTGGCTTTAGACCCTGCTGCCTTAGCAGAAGAAAAGTTATCAGAACAATTATCTGCTTGCTGATTATTTTTGTAGGCAGTAGAAGGAGCAGCTGATTGACAAGCTGCCAGGAGCTTATCAAAAGGGCTAGGCAAATCGGTTTTGCGCAGCCAGTTATGGATCACAAACGCTAGAAATTCCAGTGGTCTTTCTTTTAAATTGGTATGATCCAAGACATCGTAGGCCCACTGAAACAATCTTCCCTTAAATAAAACATAAACTAGCTGGGGGGCCCACGTTGAAACAGGAGTAGCCTGGAGCTCAGGATTGGCCAGGAACCTGGCACATTCAGAAAAAAACTCATTTTCTGTTTCAGAATTGAGCTTCTCAAATTTCTTAAAGGAACAGGAACCAAAACAAACAGTGTCATTTTTGCTGGGAACCCCCCCCACAATGGGGATTGGTAATGGGGCTATCATAATGTTAAGCTTGGGGGTGTAATCTCCACAGTCAGCATACAACACATAAGCTGACGTGAAGGAGGTACACACACCAGCACAAGGGATCAGGATATCCCCAGTTTAGTGGAGGAGAGGACTGACTCCAATAGGAGATTGTGGTGCACAGAGCCGGTGCAGATCTGAACAGCCACAAACACTTTCGTAATAACGTCTCAGCGCAAGGTAGCGCTGAGCGCATAAACCAGGACTGAGGAGATCAGGACAGGTAGACAGAATGAACGCTTGCTAGCTAGCGATTACTTAGCGACAGCAAGCGTCCAAAACCAGACAGACTGGAATGAGGCAGCCAATGCGTTGCGGCGATGGCGTGCCTCACAAAGACAGGACAGGAGAGACAGGAAATAGCAGGATCGAGATAGATGAACGTAACACAGATAAATATACAATAAGTATGTTTTCCTAGCGTATTACAATTACAGCTATCAATGAAACTATTCGTAACGTCTGACTAACATATGTATATATTGGCAATGAACCGATATATGACATAAGCAGGAACTCTGACTAAGACTGAAGTAATACAGGGAACAGGACTCAGAAGGATTCGCTATCTCTTCGCAGAGATGAACGCAATCCACAAACAGGACCAGGAACAGGATTCAGAAGGATTCGTTATCTCTTCGCAGAGATGAACGCAATCCACCAACAGGACCAGGAACAGGATAACTAGCTCAGCACGGGTGTTCACGATACGCGCAAACTACCAAAACGTGCTGGAAAACTGACTAGCTGAACACAGGAAATAAACAGTTCGTGTACGTATATATCAGCGACACTGATATATTAACGTAACACGAATACAAGGAAAATAACAAAATGCGCAAGTATGCGTATATATTGGCGATGAACCAATATATGACACAAGACAAGCAAGTAGCAACTTCTAGAACAAGAGCAGAACTAGGAGGACTCGCTGACCCCTTCGCAGGAGTCAGCGCAGTCCACACGGACCAGGAACGAGGTGGGGCACGAGCAGAGTAACAGATAGAGTCTGAAACTATGATAGCCCATGAGGCATTGCAGGAAGCAGTTCTTTATACTGAGGTCATCCAATGGGAGCAGACCTGCAGATTCCCACACAAGTGAATGGTAATTAATCACAGGCTGACAGCAGGAAAAGGCAGACAATGATATGCAGCCTGCAGGAAAGGGACCGCCCCTCCACTGCAGCAGACAATGTTTGTTTACACAAAAGCATATTAAACTGTCATAAACTTCAGAGCGACTGCAGATGGAATCAGCAACTAGTTTAAGTGCAAACCAAACTATGCAAGCAAATGCATGTAATGACATTAGAACTGCTTGGTTTGCAATACCAGTGCAGTCAGCAGTAAACGCTACAGAAGCGATCATAACAGAAACCTTCTTAACACCTCCATTTAATATGTAAACTGCACTATCTGGTGATAGGTCCCAGCCTCTTGTGTGTAGAGGGTTAAAGACTGTTTGCATGTAAATTGAACACATCCCTTAGCACCTGTTTTCCCCTTAATTCCCAGCATGATTAGCATGAACACCCTAGTCTGTATACTTACTGTACAGGAGACGGTCAGTTTTCTGCTTCTCCTGTAGGAGGTCCTGTGTCCTCTCCGCTACAATGGCCTCCAGGTGCTTGCTATACTTCTCCATCTGCCATGGTAAAACACACACACGCCATAAGGCCTAGCACAACTCCGGTATTCTGTTTAGTTCAGTTTGGAACAGTATGGAAGGGGGTTATAAAACATTCAGGAGGGTTTTTTTTAGGTTGCTTGTCTCCTTATTGGAGTGATTTTACATTCTTTCCTGTGCCTGGGGCTTCAATGATGTGCGGCAGTTTTACTGTGAAAGCCGCAAGGCCAGGGAACAAGGAATAGGGATGGCAATGCTTATATTAGTAAGACTGATTTGCTGTGATGACTTCCTGGTTTTAAAGAGACTCTGAAGCGAGTTAGATAGCCTTTGATTATAGTAAAGGACCTTACATAGAGCTAAACTGCCGCTATCCCGCGGCAAAACGAGGGGTTTTTACCCCCCTAATCCCATCTCTTGTGTCCGGGGAGCACTTCCTGCTTGAGGCAGAGCTAATAACTGTAGCTCTGCCGCTCAGCATATCAATCCCGGCTGATCACCTCCTCTCCCCGCCCCTCTCAGTCTTCCTTCACTGAGAGGGGCGGGGAGAGGCGGAGATCCGCCGCCAGATTGACGCACATGGAGACAGAGCTGCAGTTCAAAGCTCTGCCTCCATGAGCAGCAAAAACCACGACCAAGAAATTAGTGGATTTTGCAGGGGGGATTTGGGGGGTATAAACCCCTCGTTTTGCCGTGGAATATCGGCGGTTTAGCTCTATGTAAGGTCCTTTACTATAATCAAACCCTATCTCACTTGCTTCAGAGTCTCTTTAAACAAGATCATGACCATCAAATGAGAACATCACAAATCTATCAGCTGATCAAACTGATCATACGCTTCCCCATGAGTTCTTCTTAGCAATGTCATCCCTAACAAACAGGGTCGGACTGGGACACTGGGGGCCCACCAAATAAATTTCAACCTGGGGCTCACACATCCCATGATTTCGGGGGAAAAGGGCGTGACCATGCACCGGAAGGTGGGCGTGGTCATAATGTATTATGGACAGGGCCAAATGTACATGATCTTAGCAGCAAAACTTTGCATAGAGTCCCCTCTTTCAATATAAAGTAATGTCCTACTTTGCAGAGGTTGCGACCGCATCGGGGCCCTTGGGCCAAAGGGGCCCTCCCTCAGATACAGTATTACCTCTCGATTGGTCCTGTGCTCATAATAATCACTTCTATAGATACTTTGAACAGTGGTAATCATTAACAAGCTATTTCCAATCCCCTTCTATGCACCTCTTACACTGTAGTTGCCATTGGCAGGTTTTGGTGTGCCGTATCAATTGTTATGCATAGAGTGCTTGGGGGGCCCTAATGTAAAATTTGCATGGAGGCCTACAGCTCCTTAGCTATGCCACTGCTCTCAGCATGAGTGATTACAGCACTGAGAAGAGAATTTTTGTGCTGCAGGCAGCAATTATAGTTCTGTCAGACAAGGAGGGGGGGGCCCACCAGAGACCTGGAGGCAGGGCCCACCGAGGGAAAAAACTGTACTACTGTGGCCCAGTCCGACCCTGCTAACAAGGAACAGGAGGTGAGGCACAGAACATGTCTACCAGTAGTTTCTCTTAGATTTCTCCCTCTACCTTACTGGACAGAAAGTCATGTTTCTTCTCATAGATGAGGGGACACAGCAATAAAAATCCAAAAAGAGGCTTTAAAACGGACCTGAACTCAGAACTCCTCTCTGCTCTAAAAGATACACAACAGTATAACATTTAAACAAAAAAAAATTCTTTGTTACAGATGATACAAACCCTGCAATAAATCTGCACTGTTTCTACTTCCTGATTCATGGAAGCAGACATTAACATCCTGTGCTTTCAAATGGGCTTATCTGCCATCTCTGCCGTGGCAGTCATGTGACACAGGGGGGAGATCAGATTACAATTTGTGATTAGTCACAGATGAGGGGGAATTAGACAGGCTAAACTCTCTAAATACATACAGGGTGCAATTCTCTGTTTTCCTTCTGCCCTGTGCAAGAGTTCAGATCCACTTTAACCCCTTGCTACACTATGCAAAATGTAAATAAATAGAAAAGTTGCTGGAATTATTATTAAAAAAACACAAACACATTTTGAAAAGACTATTACGATCAGAAGTCACATTTTAACTAGTTACAGTGTGCTTCTTCTTAAAGTCCCTATGTACAATTTTACTAACACCAGAGCCTCTCTTCCTCTCCCCCTAGTTATTTAGAGGACGACTGTAATCATGATAGGAATAAACTGTTAAACCTTAGTAGGTAGAAGCCTCTGGATGGTCTTCCTTCAGTCATCCTAATGTTTCTAACACAGATGTATGTGTATATATATATATATATATATATATATATATCTTTTAGTCCGCCTCTGTACAATTTACCTAGCAAAAAAAATTAGAGACACCCCTAATAATGAGCTGGTCCACCTTTAGCGCTGATCCCAGCAAATAGTCTTCTTGACATTGACTCAACAATACGCTGATACCGTTGCTGAGGAATGTTGGCCCATGCTGACATAATGGCAGCTCTAAGTAGGGTCAATTGGATGGTGGCGTTTCCAAGCTTTGATGTGATCTTTGGACTTCATCCCACAAATGCTCAATTGGATTGAGGTCAGGGGACTGAGCTGGCCATGGTCACAAGTTAAACTCTGATTAATGTTCCTCAAACCAATTTAAGACCGATGGAGCACGTTGGGAAGGGTCCACAACAGGCATCTTTAACTATTTTTCTGTGATACCAAAGGGACTCTTGATGGTCTCCTGCTGCTAAAGCCCATCCTTTGCAAAGTCCGTCTTGTTGTGCGTTGGGATATTCTTTGTGGTGTACCTGCATTGAATTCAGCTGTAATTTGTTGTGTTTTTGCCCTTCTGTTGCCGCGGACCATGCGTGCTACTCGCCTTTCACCTCTCTCCTTCACCAGGCTTTTTCGACCAAAATAGTACTTATCGCTTGAAGTTTTTTTTCTCACCAGCCACTAGTGTTGGGCGAACAGTGTTCGCCACTGTTCGGGTTCTGCAGAACATCACCCTGTTCGGGTGATGTTCGAGTTCGGCCGAACACCTGATGGTGTTCGGCCAAACTGTTCGGCCATATGGCCGAACTAAGAGCGCATGGCCGAACGTTCCCCGAACGTTCGGCTAGCGCTGTGATTGGCCGAACGTGTCACGTGGTTCGGACCCGAACGCGCTCTGATTGGCCGAACGGGTCACGTGGTTCGGGTAAATAAATACCCGATCCACATCATTTCTCCGCCATTTGTCTGTGGGTTTAGCTTTGGGTAGGCAGGCAGGGTAGTTCTCTCTCCAGCCAGGCTAGCCAGGGTCCCCCGGTCATTGTGTCGCTGCTGGGAATAGTAGTACACCGCTCACCCACACTATATAGCATTGTGTTTACTGCCACTCTGTGTCTCTCTGCTGGGAACAGTAGTACACCGCTCACCCTGTATAGCATTGTGCTCTGTGTCGCTGCTGGGAATAGTAGTACACCGCTCACCCACACTATATAGCATTGAGTTTACTGCCACTCTGTGTGTCTGCTGGGAACAGTAGTACACCGCTCACCCTGTATAGCATTGTGCTCTGTGTCGCTGCTGGGAATAGTAGTACACCGCTCACCCACACTATATAGCATTGAGTTTACTGCCACTCTGTGTGTCTGCTGGGAACAGTAGTACACCGCTCACCCTGTATAGCATTGTGCTCTGTGTCGCTGCTGGGAATAGTAGTACACCGCTCACCCACACTATATAGCATTGTTTTTACTGCCACTCTGTGTGTCTGCTGGGAACAGTAGTACACCGCTCACCCTGTATAGCATTGTGCTCTGTGTTGCTGCTGGGAATAGTAGTACACCGCTCACCCACAATATATAGCATATCTTTACTGCCACTCTGTGTGTCTGCTGGGAATAGTAGTACACCGCTCAGCCACACTAAATAGCATTGTGTTTACTGCCACTCTGTGTGTCTGCTGGGAACAGTAGTACACCGCTCACCCATCACTGTATAGCATTGTGCTCTGTGTCGCTGCTGGGAATAGTAGTACACCGCTCACCCGCCACTGTATAGCATTTCTGTACTGCCACTGTACTGCTGCCAGTCAGCGTGTACTTTTACGGATAAGTGAAATGAAGAAGAAATCCTGTGAAAGAGGGAGGGGCAAGGGAAGAGGTGTTCCCCCTGACGGTTCACGTACAGGCCACAGTGGAGCACCGAAGAAAACCCACTCAATACCACCCATGTTGTCCAGGAAATCAACTCTCACAAATCCAAAAGAACAGGACCAGATAATTAATTGGATGACCTCTCAAGCGTCCAGCAGTGGGTTAAGCAGCACCAGCACATCACGCACGAGGTCCGAGTCCTCAGCCAGTTACAAGGAGCCAGTGGGCACAAAGCAGACACAACCGGCAGCGACACCACGCACACAACTGCCAAATAACCAGTCCGAAGAATTTCCTCAGGACACAATGGGGTATTCGCAGGAGCTATTCCCAGCCCAACAAACTTCCACCTTTCAAAGGTCAATGGAACTGCCAGAAATTTTGTGCCCGGATTCACAACCATTGACTGTGGGAAATGCACCGCGCACTGAAATGCAAGGCGAGTCCGAGGAGGACTCGTAAACCCAAATCCCAGAGCAAGTTGGGCAGGAGGGGTTGCAAGTGCAGGAGGTCGGCCGACAAGATCTGGAAGACGACGTTGGAGTGAGCTGCGCAGAGGTTGTTGTGGGGAGCTCTACTCCACGGCGGCGGCCCACAATCACATATGACGAGTTTGAGGAGATGGAAGAGGAGGAGGAGGGTATGGACAATGTGGACAGAGACCCAGATTTTGTATGTGAAGGAGAACATCGCCGTCGTAGCAGCAGCACAGATGAGTCTGTTGAAGAACCCACTGCTGCACAAGTTCGACTTGTGCCACAAGGTAGGCGGCGCGAAATTTCAGGCACCACAAGCGTGGAAGTTCAAGTGAGACAAAAAAGAGGCGCAAACAGAAATCGCCAGCAAGGCAGGTGCTCCATAGTCTGGCCTTTCTTTGAAGACTGCAGTGAGGATGGTACCATGGTGATTTGCAAGGTGTGCAAGACCCGCCTGAGCAGGGGGAAACATATTAACAACCTCTCCACCACCAGCATGACCCGCCACATGGTATCCTTACATCCCACTCTGTGGCCGCCAGGACAGGGTACCAGCAGCAACACTGCCTCCCTTGGGGTCACCAGACTCACCACCAGACCCTCCTCAGCAGCAGCAGTAGCCCAGCCATTGCGTGGTTCACAACAACATTTACAAACATCAGACGACGCTGACACTGTCACTTTCCGGAATAGTGCTCTTGAGGTCTCCCAGTCATCAAACACAACAACCAACAGCCGTTCAGTGTGCAGCCCTACGGTTCAGTTGTCTGTCTCGGAGATGCTTGAGCGCAAGAGGAAATTGCCACCAAATGACCCCCGGGCCGTGGCAGTAACAGCCAGCATAGCCAAGCTTCTGGCCTGCGAAATGCTGCCATATCGAGTGGTGGAGACAAACAGCTTCAAGGGCATGATGTCAGTGGCCATCCCACGTTACGTGGTTCCCAGCCGCTACCACTTTGCGCGCTCTGCAGTGCCTGAGTTGCATGAGCACGTGGTCAGCAAAATAACCTGAAGCTTGAAGAATGCCGTTGCCTGCAAGGTTCACCTCACCACTGACACCTGGACGAGTGCGTTCGGCCAGGGTCGATACATCTCCCTTACCGCGCACTGGGTGAACCTTGTGGAGCCTGGCAGCGATTCCTCACCTGCTACGGCGCGGGTGTTGCCCATACCGCAAACAGCTGCACCGCCGTCCCTCCCACTGGATAACAACAGCAGCACCTACCTCTCTGACTCCTTCTCCTCCAACACATCTCAAAGCTGTACCTCATCCGGAAATGCTAACCCAGCAGCAGTAGGATCGTGGAAGCAGTGCAGCACAGCTGTTGGCATGCGTCAGCAAGCGTTGCTGAAGCTGATCTGCCTTGGGGATAAGCAGCACACAGGGGAGGAAATTTGAGGGGAATAAAGGAACAGACGGATTTGTGGCTGGCACCGCTGGACCTGAAACCGGGCATGGTTGTGTGTGATAATGGGAGTAATCTCATTCGCGCTTTAAGGTTGGCTAAGCTGACACACATCCCTTGCCTGGCGCACGTGATGAACCTAGTAGTTCAGCGGTTCCTGAGGACATACCCAGGCGTGGCCGATCTTCTGTTGAAGGTGCGACGAGTGGCCAAACATTGCAGAAATTCCAGTACTGCTTCGGGGGCACTCGCCAAGATGCAGGAGCGCTTCAATCTCCCCCACCATCGCTTGCTGTGTGATGTCCCTACGCGCTGGAATTCTACGCTGCACATGCTAGCCCGCTTTTGCGAGCAGAAGAGTGCAGTGGTCCAGTACATGACGGCGCAGTACCGAGGCGCATCCGGACAGCTGCCAAGCTTCTGTGGATCCGATTGGGCCAACATGTTGGACCTCTGCCAAGTCCTCCAAAATTTTGAGCAATCCACGTTGCTTGTGAGCAGTGACAACTCTTCAGTCAGCATTACCATACCACTGCTGTGTTTACTGAAGAAGTCAATGTTGAAAATCAAGGAAACAGCTGTCATGATGCAACTGGGGGAATCTGAAGGAGAAAACGATCAGCGTGATGGTACCAACATCAGGCCATCCGCCTCAGGAAACGCTGGCCCCAGCAGCTATGACGAGGAAGAGGAGGAGGAACAGCTGGAGTTGGAGCAGGAATTTCCTGCCACCACTGACGAGGGCCAGAGCGGTGCACGTTGGACTTCCACAATTCAGCGCGAATGGTCAGCAGAAGCAGACCAGGAAGAAGGTGACGACTATGATGCATCACAACAACTATCACAACGCTCACAAGAGGATGATGAGGATTCTGGCAGGACTCTGGCACACATGGCTCAATTCATGCTAGACTGCATTGAACGCGACCCACGCATTGTGAGCATTCTGGACAACACCATTTACTGGGTTTATACCCTTCTGGATCCACGGTACAAACACCATGTTCCAAAACTGCTTGAAGAAAGAGTCAGACAGGTCAAAATGGAAGAATACCAGCAGGCCCTTGTGAAGACTTTAGAGAGGAGATTGACATCCTCCCCCTCCTCTAGCCAGTTGTACACCGACAGACTGACTTCCGCAAACACAGGACGACCAGGAGGGCAGCAAACAACACAAGCCGCAGCTAGTGCCCAAAAGGGAATGGTATCGGCAGTGTGCTTGGAGTGGGAAAATTTTCTGACACCCATGCAGCAGCCCACAGAAAAGCAAGCGTGCAGATCCACCTCCAACACCGATCGCCTGGAGAAGATGGTCAAGGACTACATGTCAGATGGCGTAGCTGTGTTAAACAATCCATCTGCACTCTTCAACTATTGGGTATCGAAGCTAGACACCTGGCACGAACTGGCAATGTACGCAATAGAGGTGCTGGCTTGCCCGGCAGCCAGCGTTATGTCGGAACGCTGTTTCAGTGCTGCCGGAGTCATCGTCACAGATCGGCGTATCCGCCTCTCCACAGAAAATGCAGACCGTCTGACTCAAATTAAAATGAATCAATCCTGGATTGGAAACGACTATGCAACACTCCTGGACCCCAACCAAGTAACATGAACAATGACCATCTGTGATGGGTTAGCGTTTCCGGTCCCTGTTTATTGAACCTCTTATCTTTATTGCATTTATTACTGCATGGCGGCAAAAAGCATGCTATCCGCACGCTTCTTGTCCTCATGCAAGGCCTGGGTTGTTGTGTCTGAAAGCATGGCCTTCTCCTCCTGCGCCTCCTCCTGTTCCATCACGTGTGCTGCTGCTGGGTTAGCGTTGCCGGTCCCTGTTTATGGAACCTCTTATCTTTATTACATTTATGACTGCATGGCGGCAAAATGCATGCTATCCGCACGCTTCTTGTCCTCATGCAAGGCCTGGGTTGTTGTGTCTCAAAGCGTGGCCTTCTCCTCCTGCGCCTCCTCCTGTTCCATCACGTGTGCTGCTGCTGGGTTAGCGTTGCCGGTCCCTGTTTATTGAACTTCTTATCTTTATTACATTTATGACTGCATGGCGGCAAAAAGCATGCTATCCGCACGCTTCTTGTCCTCATGCAAGGCCTGGGTTGTTGTGTCTGAAAGCGTGGCCTTCTCCTCCTGCGCCTCCTCCTGTTCCATCACGTGTGCTGCTGCTGGGTTAGCGTTGCCAGTCCCTGTTTATGGAACCTCTTATCTTTATTACATTTATGACTGCATGGCGGCAAAAAGCATGCTATCCGCACGCTTCTTGTCCTCATGCAAGGCCTGGGTTGTTGTGTCTGAAAGCGTGGCCTTCTCCTCCTGCGCCTCCTCCTGTTCCATCACGTGTGCTGCTGCTGGGTTAGCGTTGCCGGTCCCTGTTTATGGAACCTCTTATCTTTATTACATTTATGACTGCATGGCGACAAAAAGCATGTTACCTGTGCAAAGAAAACAGACATTTCCCGCATTTAAAAGACAGTTTTCCCTTTGAAACTTTAAAATCGATTTTCTCAAAAACTATAAGCTCTTTTTGCTAAATTTTTTTTCCTCTTGTACCCACTCCCAAGGTGCACATACCCTGTAAATTTGGGGTATGTAGCATGTAAGGAGGCTTTACAAAGCTCGAAAGTTCGGGTCCCCATTGACTTCCATTATGTTCGGAGTTCGGCGCGAACACCCGAACATCGCGGCGATGTTCGGCGAACGTTTGCGAACCCGAACATCTAGGTGTTTGCCCAACACTACCTGCCACCAATCCCAAGATACTCCTGGGCAAGAAAATCCTGCTAAAGTCATTATTTCAGTGATGCTAGTACCAGCACTTCTTGCACTGATGATCATCCCTCCCTCAAAGTCACTTAAATCTTTTGTCTTACTTTCATGATAGCTACATCATCCGAAGCTGAGCATTCCTTATATAAACACCTCTGCGTTGTTACGTCACTCCACGTCACTGATGGACTGGTCTACTCTCAAATAAGGGGTGTCTCTAATTTTTAGGCCACTCGGTATACATGGTGAGCTGTCGGCTTGTTTATTATCTGAATTTCCCTCATCGTTTGTCCCCCTGAATGTACTACACTGTATTGTCTGTTGTGCAGAGGATCGGTACATGCAGGTGATGCATAAATACAGTAATTAATGATCACATTTTTACCAGATTCATCATCATATCCACGGGGCTGACGCGCTGAGGGTTCATCTTCTCCAGAGTCTTCTTTATTTGCTCAAATGAAGGTCTCATCATTGGATTATGGGCCCAGCATTTCCTCAGAAGCTTCAGAGAAATCACAGAGAAATATAGTGAAGAGGTCACTATGAATCTCAAACCTCAATACTGCAGACAGGTTCGCATAAGAGAAGTTAAACGTTTTGTTATGGTTGAAAGTCTTTTTATGGGCCTCATTTAACCACTTCACCACTGAGGGGTTTTACCCCCTGAGCACCAGAGCAATTTTCACCTTTCAGCGCTCCTTCCATTCATTCGTCTATAACGTTATCATTACTTATCGCAATGAAATGAACTATATCTTGTTTTTTCCGCCACCAATTAGGCTTTCTTTAGGTGGGACATTATGCCAAGAATTATTTTTTTCTAAATGTGTTTTAATGGGAAAATAGGAAAAATGTGGGGAAAAAAATAATTATTTTTCAGATTTTGGCCATTATAGTTTTTAAATAATGCATGCTACTGTAATTAAAACCCATGAAATTTATTTGCCCTTTTGTCCCGGTTATAAAACCATTTAAATTATGTCCCTATCACAATGTTTGGCGCCAATATTTTATTTGGAAATAAAGGTGCATTTTTTTCAGTTTTGCGTCCATCCCTAATTACAAGCCCATAGTTTATAAAGTAACAGTGTTATACCCTCTTGACATAAATATTTAAAAAGTTCAGTCCCTAAGGTAACTATTTATGTATTTTTTTTAATTGTAAATTTTTGGATTTTTTTTTAATTACAAAAAAAAAAAAATGGGGAGTGTGGGAGGTAATGAGTTAATTTTTTGTGTAAAAGTCATTTATTTGTATGTGAAAAATGTGTAGGGTGTAGTTTACTATTTGGCCACAAGATGGCCACAGTAACTTTTTGTTTTAATGCGACCTCCAAGCATCCTTCCGGAAGCTTGGAGGAATTATAAGGAGGCTGGACACGTGAGTTATTTTTCACAATGATCGCGCTGCCCATCGGAGAGCAGCGGATCATTGCAGGGCTTAGATCAACGAACGGGAATGGATTTTCCCATTCATTGATCTCCGGGCGAGCGGGCGGCGGCATGTTTACTAGTGGCGGGCGGCGTGTTTACGAGCGGGAGCGCGGACAGCGTCGGGAACGCGGAAAGTATGGATTTCTCCGTCCCTGGGGGTTAAAGGATGGAAAAAGGGACAGAGAAATCCGTACGGGCGGGGGTAAAGTGGTTAATGGTACATTGAAAAAAAATTCAGTGGGCAAATATTTGAAAGCCTCATGTTGTCATTCCTGCTTAAAGCAGCAGGGACAGCTATACGATGCAACGAAAAAGAACACATGTATAAGTAGATAACTACTTGTTCTACATACATAACATATGTATTGTACTGTTCACATTTTTATTTCAGTGAATTTAATATAGCAAATAAAGACAATTCTGTTCTTGGCATTTGCCATCTTGATTCCCTCTGACTGAAGCCAATCCTGATGTCATTTCCTCCATTACTTTTTCTTCTCCTGGAATCTGCACCGTCATAGCTAGCTTGCTTTGTAAACATGTGAGCACAAGCATGGATCAGATTTCAGTAGCTTCACACTGAACTGCCCTCAGTGAGGAGCAGTAATGTGGGAGTGGTGATTACAAGTTTCCTTCTCGTCGGCAGAGCCAGACTGACTGAGATCATATTTATTACAGCAGAAACATTTCTAAATAGATTGGATTGCTTGCAACGCCGGGTGACGTTCCAGGCTGCATAATAAACACAGTGCAGAGGGTAAATGGAAATTGATTTTGTGGCTGACAATCCCCTTTTAACATCATAGTTTACACAGCCCTACAGGCAACATATTGCTCAAGGCTTAAAGTGTACCAGAGATGTCTGAATCAAAAGATTTGATTCTCACCCGGGGCTTCCTCCAGCCTCATGAGCACAGATGCATCCCTCTTCGTCCTCCCGGGTGCTTCCGTTCAGCCGCAATCAGTCCCAGTAATCCTGCTCAGTCACGCCAGTCGGTTCTTCTGCGCATGCGCAGCCCCTCCGTGCACGCGCAGAAGAACCAACTGGCCTAACTGAGCAGGATTACCAGGACTGATTGTGGCAGAACAGAGGTACCTGGGAGGACGGCAAGGGACACAATTGGTGCTCTTGGGGCTGGAGGAAGCCCCGGGTGAGAATAAAATCTTTTGCTTTGGTTTTCTTTAACTGAAAAACTATAAAGGAAGACGCCGAGAGCCCAGTATAGTGTAGTATGTACTTTAAATTGGGTATGGAAGGTAAGTATAGGTAGGTTATACTCACAAACAAGGGTTACCATCCAGGTAACCACTATGAAGGCAGGTGAGGAGATTAGACCTGTCCCCACTCAGGATTAAGAAGTCGCTCTCTGTCAGGAAAAAGGAAGAATTCCCCTGCACCAGGGGTGGAAAAAGCTGCAATAGTAGTACAGAGGCGCCAGGATACGTACCGGACCGTATTGGTGATATGCTCCTATTTATTGCCTGAGGAAGTGGGATATAACCGCGAAATGCGTTGCACCTTATTCGGAGTATGTAAATAAACTGATTTTTGCTTAAAACGGCAATTTTTTGTGTCTGTTTTGGAGGGGTAAGGCCACCGCTACCTACTTCATTTTCTCCATTTTAAAGAAATATTGTTTTTACCCTGTTGGCGCCTCTGTACTACTATTGCAGCTGAAAAAGTGTGTTTTAGATTTTCACTTGAAGCCTACATAGTTTGAAGAGTGACAGAAGTGTTTTGGAAGGGGATCCCAGATGAAGGGAGAGGCTTGTACAAAGTCCTGTGTACATGAATGGGAGGAGGTGATTCTAGCAGAGGAGAGAAGGTTGTGTGCAGAGCAGAGGTCATAGTTGGGACCATATTTGGAGACTAGTGAAGAGATGTACAGTGGAGAAAGATTTTGGGAAGCTCTGTATCTGAGATAAAAGATTGATGTGAATCCTCTGGTTGATTGGCAGAAAATAACATAATGAATACAATTGCTTATCATTTTTTTTTTTTTTTTTTTACAATATTCATTTATAAATTATTTAGTTATTGTCTGACCATTGTAAATCTTTCCTCTCCCCGATTCACATTCTCAAATTTCTCACAGGTGATGACATCATTACTGTTGGCTGGTGCAGATATGGAATGTTTGATTACGGAGAGTTCTGAAGCCAGTACAAATAATAACTTGTTCCCCAGAATGCTCTGGGAGGAGAATTCTGCATAGCTAAACAGCCTAGGATAAGCATCACGGGTGGGGTTACATGCCAATATACAGCAATATATAGATAAAGGAAGGGTCTCTGATGCTGAAACCAGGAAAATTACTATAAAAGTGGGTATCCTGAATAATTGACTACAGTTTACTATATGTCTCTACGCAGGGCCGGATTTGTACATTTTACTGCCCAAGGCCCATTATCCCCAGCTGCTCCCGGACTGACAGCATCCTAAACTTCTCCCCAACAAGGAAGGAATTAGATTGTAGGCTCCTCTGAGGACAGCTAGTGACATGATGCCAGGGATGACATTATAAACTCCTCTGAGGACAGTAAGTGGCATGATGGCAGGGATTAGATTGTAAGCTCCTTGGCGAGCAACACATTTAGAGAGTGACAAGCAGCTCAGAGATCACTGTAAGTGCCTGTTCGCTGCCCCTTCATCCCCCCAGTGCCAGATCCGGCTGTTGGTAGCCGTTCACCGCTATGTGTACCAGCACGAATATTCAGCAGACTAACTGCTACTGCCACCCTCCTGCCCACAGCCCGCCCCTTGTTTTCCTGGTACCCTAGGCCATGGCCTTTGTGGCCTTGCCTGAAATCCGACCATGTCTTTACAGGGCCTCTTTAAAGTGTTACGCAGACCATAAAACTTTGAGACCCTCTTTTCTAAACCTACAACATCCATGGAGCACATACGTAAATCTTATCTTGCTATGTTTATTGATGCAGTTAACCATGTAAGTGGTGTGTCCACCTAGTTGCGCTCAGAGAGTGAGCTGTTTGTATAAATCCTCCTTCCTCTGCGATATAAATATTTCTCTTATCGTACGCCAGCCTTGATGTGTTCTGTGAAAGCTCATTAATACCGTTTATCTGGTAGGTAAATAGTAGTTGCTGTATCTTGTTTTGTTTTTTTATACTGGTCATTTCCTAAAAAGTAGTTTGCTAAGTCTTGCATAACCTCCACTGAGGAGCTGTGAGCTGGGGACCCCCTTGTGTGGGAGTACATTATTTTTCTACAGATCGCGTAAACAAACAGAAGGAAAGAAAAGGCCCCACTGACATGTATACATTGTATAAAGGGGGCTCCTTGTCATCAGACTCTGGTAAACAGAGGTTTAGTGAGTCAGTCTGTGGAGGAGATTACTGCTGTTTATAATATGCTCCCTGTAATAGTGCTGGAAATTAAACATGCCATGCAAGGACAGCTGTGCGCTCCTCTGGAGTCAGTCAGGACTTGAAATACCATTTTGCAAGGAAGATGTTAAAGAGAAACCGTAACCAAGAATTGAACTTCGTCCCAATCAGTAGCTGATACCCATTTTCTCATGAGAAACATTTTCCTTTTCACAAACGGATCATCAGGGGGCTCTATATGGCTGAAATTGTGGTGAAACCCCTCCCACAGTGTGATGTCAGGACCATGGTTCTGACATCACACTGTGGGAGCCTTGTTGCATTATGGGAAATTACAGCTGTTTACAGCTGGGTCCAACTGCCAAAGCGAGCAGCATCTCATTCCACTGACATCACCTGCCAGCAGTAAAAATGTCACCATGAGGTAAATGTCAGAATGTAAATCAGGGAGAGGAAAGATTTTACAATGGGCAAACACTGACTAAATCATTTATACATAATTATTGTAAAAATGAAGCACTTTTTTATTACATTATTTTCACTGGAGTTCCTCTTTAAGCTAAATACTGACCTATTGCAGGAAGATGGATCCCAGCAATGTCCCCCGACCCATCTTCCTGCTGTGGGTACCCGAGACACACAACAACACGCGACAGGCGCATACGAGAGTTCAAGTTAAGTTAAAGTGGGATTATACTCCCAAAAGTAAAATTTCAGTGACTACTCTTAGTACTCTTAGTAGTTACATACAAGAACATTTAAAAGCATCCCCAAATATTCCCTGTGTGTAAAATGTATTTCCACAGCAAAAAGCAGTAGAAGCTTATTTATCTCTTTTCACTGGCAAAGGCAAGTATCTCCCCGTGCCTGTGTCTTCACTCTGCCTCACCTCCTTTTCTGCTGCAGTGACTTAGCTGTTTCCATGGCAATATGTCTATTCAGCAGAGGGAGGGGTGCAGAGTGAAGACACACGTGCAGGGAGTTTCTTGCCTTTGCCAATGACCAGAGATAAGCAAACTTCTACTGCTTTCTGTTGTGAAAATAAACAATTTTATACACAGTGGATACTTGGAAATGCTTTCAAATGTTCTTCTATGTAACTAAGAGTAGTGTGACTGAAATTGTATTTTGGGGAGTATAATCCCACTTTAAGGTTTTTGTGGGCAGTGAAGTTCATCTTGCCGTATGTTTTTGGACATGAAAAATGGGGAGAAAAAGTCACTGCGTCTTGTAATCCAAATACAAGGAAGCCCTGACTTACAAACACGTGCCGAATGCCGATACGAACCGCTGACCCGCGCAATGTCGGGGACTCCCTATATTGTCCTCTGTCTGCTTTATCCCCCTGTGTTCTCCTCCGCTCCTACCGTGCAAAGTAATTTGCATCAGGCACATGTCTCACCTGATCCAAGGGCACCCACGCCAATCAGTGACTTCTCATTTCCCTCACTATTCCCCTAGTGCCGGCTTCTGCTGATTGCATCATTACACACTACCGGCACTAGGGGAAGAGTGAGGGATCAGTGAGACACATGCCCGCTGTAATTAACTTTGCAAGGGGGGAGCGGAGGAGTAGACATGGGAACAAACAGAGGACACAGGAGGACAAACAGAGCACACGGGGACAAACGGAGGACACGGGGGGGGGGAGGCACACAGAGGCCACAGGGGGACAAAGAGTACCCGGGGACAAACGGAGGACACAGGGGGGCAAACAGAGTGCACAGGGGTACAAACGGGGGAGACAGAGACAAATGGAGGACACAGGAGGACAAACGGAGTAGTTGGAAAAATATGTTAATCTATTATTTGTTTGAGCTATTATGACATATATTTGTTGGTGAATAGTTGCTCAAAATATTATGCTGAGAGAACAACAAGAATTTTGAGGGAGCATTTTAGTGAACACAATCCAGGTTGCAGATGGCTACAGATACCTCCAAAGCTTGACACCTCGGGCCAACAGCTCATCGTTGTGACCATCTTCCCTCTCCTTCACTCTCAGTGGTGATGTCAGACTGCCAACTGCACATTGTAAGATGGCCTCCTGGGTGGGCCCCCTCCTCCTTGAAATCTATTGCTCTATCTTTACTGGCTTGCACAGGAACATACAAACTATCACACAAGCAAAAAATAAGGAGAGTTTTTCTCACTAGGGAGTCACCCACAGACATTAGTTTAACGGTTAAAAGGGAACCTTAACTGAACGGGGGGTAAAGAGTTTCACTTACCTGGGGACCGCGCTAATTGCAGTAGGGAATGCGTCCAGTAATACGCATGGCGGCCGGCCGACTGGTGAGTCGTCAAAAACGAAACTAAGTGACAGCGGGGGACCGGAGGATTCCAGAGCGGCTCCGAGGGCACAGGACTGCTGCAGGGGGCAGGTAAAAGGCCCCAGGTAATTGAAACTCTTTACCCCCCGTTCAGTTAAGGTTCCCGTTAAACTAATGTCTGTGGGTGACTCCCTGGAGAGAAAAACTCTCTTTATTTTTTGCTTGTGTGATAACCTATAGTTACAGATTACCCAGCAAGCTTATGGTGAACCAGAACTCCTAGGAGTGCATAAGGGGCTACAAAGTGTTAACCCATGTCAACACCCTGCACATTGAGGTTCTGGTTGGCTTTTTCCATGAACAGTGTGTATTCTCCATAGCTTTTTCATGCTGCTAGTGAAACAAAACTTTGTTATCCCAACAGAAGAGAGAAAACACTGACCTCAGAGAAGTCGGCCTGGTTGGGGCAGTACTGGTCGGCTTTTCCTGCACTCAGATCTGGAATCGGTGGTCTCCAGGTCACGTCTTTCAGGTAGGCATCTCCCTATGAAATTCCCAGAATGAGAAACTAGACCGTGGGCTCAATACACAAAGCATTCCCATCGCCACCCCCTCCCTCTAGATTGTAAGACTTTGGCAGGGCACTGCTCTCTCCTTGTGCATCATACTTGATTGTACACTCTACCCAGAGTAATGTGAACTTGTATCATTATGTACTACTCCAGTACATGATCTAGCATTACTACCTAGGCTACCTCCTGGAAAACTGAAATTACCGATTAGTGAGGTAAATTACAGACTAGTAAAGTAAATTAGACTTGTGAGGTAAATTATCGACTTGGGAGGTAAATACTTCAATAAATGTCAATTCACAAAGATTAGAGCATTCATTAAAACCAGGTGAGATGTTCGGTATATATCTCCAGCCTGGAGCTGTTGGTAATTAACAACCATTCGGAGGGATATGGAAGGGAGGAAACAGAGCAGCGTAAAGGTGAATACTAATTAAACTATTCAGGAAAGAAAGTTAATCATTAAAACTTAATTCCCTAATTTCACAATATTATTAGGTAGTGATTAAAAATAGTTACCGTAATAATAACTATAAAGGCATATTCAATGTTTGAAAATGCAGGTCGATAATGTGCAGACAGTGCAAAGCAATTTTACAGTTACTTAAAGAGAAACCGTAACCAAGAATTGAACTTCATCCCAGTCAGTAGCTGATAGTGATACCCCCTTTCCAACGAGAAATATTTTTCTTTTCACAAACAGTTCATCAGGGGCTCTGTATGGCTGAAATTGTGGTGAAACCCTTCCCACAGTGTGATGTCAGGACCGTGGTTCTGACATCACACTGTGGGAGGCTTGTTGCATTTTCAGAAATAACAGCTGTTTACAGCTGTTTCCAACTGCCAAAAAAGCAAGCAGCATCTCCTTCCACTGACATCACCTGCCAGCAGTAAACATTTCACCATGTGATTCATGTCAGAATGTAAATCAGGGAGAGGAAGGATTTTACAATGGGCAAACACTGACTAAATCATTTATACATACAGTAATTATTGTAAAAATGAAGCACTTTTTATTACATTATTTTCACTGGAGTTCCTCTTTAAAGAGGAACTGTCGTGAAAATCTTAAAATTTAAAACACAAACAAATAAGAATTAAATTTCTTCCAGAGTAAAATGAGCCATACATTATTTTTCTCACTTATAGTAGGTAGTAGAAATCTGATATTACCGACAGGTTTTGGGTTAGTACATCTCTTCAGGGGGGATTCTCAGCATGGCCTTTACTCTTTATAAAGACATACCCTGAAAAAGATTTATACAATGTTTTATAAAAACTCGAGATGCTAGCATAATATTGCCCCTGTTTAACTCTCTAGTAAGGCCACATCTGGAATATGGAATTCAGTTCTGGGCACCACATTACAAAAAAGATATTGCAGTTTTAGAGCAGGTGCAGAGACGAGCAACAAAATTGATACGTGGGATGGAAGGTCTCGCTTACCAAGAAAGGTTAGATAAACTGGGTTTATTTAGTCTAGAGAAAAGACGCCTTAGAGGGGATCTAATTAAAATGTATAAATACATCAGAGGGCAATATAATAGCTTGGCGGATGAGCTTTTTGTCCCTAGGCCTTCTCAAAGGACTAGAGGACATGATCTGCGCATGGAGAAAAAACGTTTTAGCCATTTATTTAGGAAAGGGTTCTTTGCGGTGGGAGTGAATGATTGGGATGTGGAGTGCATTGCCACAGGAAGTCGTTGTGGCGGGCTCTGTGCCTGCGTTTGAAGGGGGCTTTGATGCTTTCCTTGCGTTGGGGGACATCCATGGCTGCAGTTGCTGTGTTGTGCCTGGTGATGTTGATCCAGGGATTTTGTCTGGTTGCCATCTGGAGTCGGGAAGGAATTTTTCCCTTTAGGGGCTAATTGGACCATGCCTTGTGGGGGTTTTTTCGCCTTCCTCTGGATCAACAGGGATATGTGAGGGAGCAGGCTGGAGTTGTACGTTGTACTGGTTGAACTCGATGGACGTATGTCTTTTTTTAACCAAAATAACTATGTAACTATGTAATGATGCTGGCCAGCCTCCCTGCTCGCTGAACACTTTTTTGGCAGTTGGACGGAGTAACTGCCATTCACTAAGTGCTTTTAAAAATAAAGAAAACCCTGAGAACCCTCCATGAGAAGATGGGCTAGTCCAAAATCTGTCGGTAATGTCAGCTTTCTAATACTTACTGTAAGTGACAGGAACATAGGATAAAAGTAATTTATGTCTCATTTTACTCTGGAAGAAACATACTTTTTATTTCTATGTGTTTACATGTATTTTACATTTTAAGATTTTCGCAACAAAGGTCTTTTAAGGCCTGTACCAACTACGCGATTTTCCTGATGAGTTTTCCGACGATCTGTGTATGTTTCTGCGATCTCGCGATGTGGGCACAGGCGCACGATCAAGCAAACAACGTTTAGGGATGCTTGGCGATAATGACCGTCACCGCGTCACGACAAATCTTTAAGAACCCAACTACTCCGCGCAAAGTACTGTGATCGCTTGTCCTCCTGTTCCAACCCATCATGTGATGTCGGGGAACACTCGTCGTCAGGGAGACGTCGCTGGAATCCATCTTCCTCCATCGGGTGGTGAGTATTATCATAACAATAACAGGGTAGTGTACATTGCACAATCATGACCCCCGTTATGGCACAAGCTCTATGCTGCACAACTTTGCTATGATCCATAATGCCCTTGTTTGTCTGTGTAACTTGCCTGTGAAGTATTTATCTGTACAGCACCACAAAATATATAATAATATAAATCAATTATAAAAATAACACCTTCTGATTCTTTCTATGGTCTAAAGGTGCCCAATAAAGGTACAATCTCCCGTGCAATCGATCGTATGATTGATGCATCATTGTTGTTACACACTGAACACGAACAATCGATTTACCCGTCGTACAGTTGATCCGTTTTTTGGATCAATTCCACTGGGCACAACTGGATTGATTGATCTTGACTCCCCATTTGTGGGCCCAAATGATTGCTTCCAGTCAGTCCCAACGATCAGATCAGCCAGCTATCGTTCGGGCGACTGAACCATTAATGCGCACCTTTATACAGAGAGCATCGGTGCAACAAGATCGCAATCAGCCAATCAGCAGAGTAAAATCTTATCTGATCAATCGATTACATGCTTCATGAATTGGAGTAGAAATTCTCCTTGAAGAATTTATCATCTATTTTCTGGATCTAGAAGAGTGCGTTTACAGCAGCTAACTGAACCTTAAAGGGCTGATGCTCAGAGTTCTAGAGTCAGCCAATGAGATGCTAATAAACTACAGTAGATTGGCATCCAGATTGTATGCAGCATCGAAATGAGCCAATCAAAAGCACTTCCTGATGATTTGTGATTGGCCCAATTCCAAGCTAGAATATTATCTGTACGCAGGCTGGGATTATTGACATCCTTTGGACCATTTGTATTCGATTCCAGGACTACCGGTAGCTACAAACATACATGGATAGAAAGATAATCGGCACTTACTGCAAAGGGTTCGGATCTGCTTGCAATTTCAACCAATACAATGGCATAGCTGAAAGACAAAGAACACTTCTAGTGACAGAATATGCACTGCCCATAGGGACTATGATGCTTTCTACAAACACTGCCTTGCCTATGGCCAGAAACGGCCCTGCATACTGCTTTATCTGCTGAGTGACTAGAAAAAGGATAAAACTGTCCTGTACGAGAAAAAAATATACATGTTATTACATCACGACACGAGTAGCCAGGAACTTTTCCAAACATTCAATCAAAAACTTTTATATAGGTATACCGTACATTTCTTCACCCACATGAAGTGGTACAGAAGCATTCCCCAAGAAAACTTTAATCAACAACACTAGATAACTCCGCAGGCGTATAACACCTCTAGACTATAAATACAGTACATGGCTACACAACACAATGATTCAAAGAATAAAGCACCTTACCTATAAACATCACCTGCAGGTGTTGGTGTGACGCAGTTGCTGTTACTCTGGATGACCTCTGGGGGGCAGTAGATGCGAGCTGGCTTTTTCTCCATCAACTCTTTGAACTCATCTCTTCTGTAGACCATCAGGCCATAGTCTGAAAGACAGTACACTTTATTAAATCATTTTATGATATAGCATCAGTCTGGGTACCTAACCTTGCTAATTTTCCATAATGTGCTAGTATAGACGGCAACCCAAAATATACTTTTTATAGATAAGTTTTCAAACAATTAGTGGATGAAACTTAATTTCAATCATTTTAACCACTTCAACCTACAGTGTTGTTTCACCTTATGCATTCGAGCAGCTTTTACCTCCTATTCATTCGCCAATAGTTTTAAAATAACACATGCTACCGTATTACAATATATATATATATATATATATATATATATATATATATATATATATATATATATTTATATAATTAAAACCCATATATTTTATTTTCCCATTTGTCCCAGTTATTACACCGTTTAAATTATGTCCCTATCACAATGTATGGCGCCGATATTTTATTTGGAAATAAAGGTGCATTTTTTCAGTTTTGCGTCCATCACTTATTACAAGCCCATAATTTAAAAAAATAACAGTAATATACTTTATTACATACATATTAAAAAAGTTCAGTCCCTAAGGTAACTATTTATTTAACTTTTTTTACTGTATATTTTTTATTTATTAATTTATTAATTTATTTATTTTTAAATTATGTGTACCGATTGGGGAGTGTGGGAGGTAAGGGGCTAATTTTAAAAGTAAAAAAAATTCATTATCTGGAAATTTTTATTTACAGATGTAATTTTACTATTTAGCCACAAGATGCCCTCGCAGCTCACTCCTGCATGCGGAAAGCTCCTCCGCAAAGCAGAACTAATGAGTGGATGGGGCAGAAGGGGATTTCATAAGGGGACTTAGATCAATGAATGGAAACTTTGTCCCCATTCATTGATCGCCGGGCTAACGGAAGGCGGCAGGAGCGCGCACCAGGCAGCGGCAGCAGTGTAGCCTATCTGGACGGATATATCCATCCAGATAGCTTAAGTGATTAAATATAACTCAAAGGAAATCAGCCTTTAACCTCCTTGGCGGTATTCCCGACCCAGGCTGCAAGTGAAAAAAAAAGATCGCCAATAATAGGGACACAGGGTGCTCTAATATCCTAAAGAGAACTGTGGGTGTGTCTGGGCACATAAACTTTGATGCATGGGTTCCCGGAAACTGAGTAGAAAAAAGACAGAAGACACCAGGAGCGCCAATATAGTATACTATTTTAAGCAGAGAGATAACAAGAGAAGAAAATAAACTTACAAGAGTGGGTTACTAAAAAGAAAACCACAGTAACAGGCAAGTAGAGAATTCTGCGGATCTGTCAAAGATCATCTATGATGGTCGCTGTTCAAAAAAAAAAAAAAACCTCTGGAAAATATTTTGAGGGTGATCCCCTAAGTGAAGGGACTGGAAGGATGGAGGAGGAGGCACCCTAGCTATATAAAAGATTAAAGAACCCTTTAAAATAAATAAATATAATCTTACCTCAAATGATGCATGGGCTTTCAATATAATGTTTATTGGATGCTTAAAAAATGACTTAAATTTTTTTTAAACTTTTATATACCTGGGGCGCCTCCCTCCATTCTAAAGATAAACTCCTTTCTGTCCTATACCAAAAACTAAAATATTTTCAGAAGTTGGTCTTTAATATTCATTTCCAATTCTTCTACTTTACTCCTCCCTTCTTTCCCCCCTCCCCTTCCCTCCCGCCCCTTCCTCTTCTCCCCCTCCCACCCCCATCTCATGCTTTCTTTTTCTTCCTGGTTTATTTCCTTTTCTTCCCTTTCCTTTTCCCGCCCTTTTCCCCTCACTCCTCCCCTTCTTCATTTTTTTCTCTACATAGAGATGTGTCTAGATGTACCAAAATATTTTTTAACTTATTTTTCATCTGTTATTTATATCTTTCCCCATTGTTTTTCTTATCTGATTTAACACTTTCTTAAAGGACCACTATTGCAAAAAAAAAGTAGGCATTTAAAAATCTGAAAGAACCAACAGGTTTTGGGCCAGTCCTTCTCCTCATGGGGGATTCTGAGGGTTTTCTTTGTTTTCAACAGCATTCTCTGAACAGCAGTTTAACTGCCGAAATAGTAAGATACCAGCCAGCCTCCCTATTCACTTGCACACTATGGGCTTGATTCACAAAGCGGTGCTAACTGTCAGCACGCCTGTGAAAACCCCCTTAGCACATGTAAACGAGCTTTCGCGCGTAAAACTTTACGCGCGCAAAACTTTATGCGCGTAAAACTTTACGCGCGCAGTGCACAGAGCGCAGGGCGCTCCGCGCGAAGTGCCCATTAAAGCCTATGGGACTTAACGCGCGCATAGGACTTTGCGCGCGCGGTACTTAGCACGTGATCTGATTGCGAAAACCGGTGCTAACCTACTTAGCACCCTGGTAAGCGCGCTTAAAGTGAACCTTAAGTGTCCAAAAAAAATTGAGTTTTACTCACCTGGGGCTTACCTCAGCCCCCTGCAGCTGATCGGTGCCCACGACGAGTCGCTCTGATGCTCCGGGTCCCGCTGGCGGCCACTTCCGGTTTCGCCGTCAGGACCCGTCAGGCTGGGGAACGCGGCTGATACTACGCGTTCCCAGCCAAAATAGCACCCCTATGCGGCCATATGTCCGCATACGGGTGCCTATGCGGACATATGGCCGCATAGGGGTGCTATTTTGGCTGGGAACGCGTAGTATCAGCCGCGTTCCCCAGCCTGACGGGTCCTGACGGCGAAACCGGAAGTGGCCGCCAGCGGGACCCGGAGCATCGGAGCGACTCGTCGTGGGCACTGATCAGCTGCAGGGGGCTGAGGTAAGCCCCAGGTAAGTAAAACTCAATTTTTTTTGGACACTTAAGGTTCACTTTAAAGGGAACCTGTACTGAGTAAAATTATTTAAAATAAACACATGAGGTAACTTCAAATGAACATTACATAGTTACCTTGCCCTCAGTTCCTCTCAAAAAGTCACCATTTTCTTCTGACAATGATCCCTTCCAGTTCTGACAACATTTTGTCAGAACTGAAATATATCAGTTGCTGTCAGTTATATATCAGTTGTTCACGATTGCGTCCAACCGAAGCCTCCCACCTGAATGCTAATCTATGTAATTCCTGCTAGGTATGGTACAGCAGGCAAAGGGTGTATGACAGTGCACCTGATTGGCTGACTAGCGTCTGCTGGCCAGATAGAGGCAGGATATTGCTCTGACTGGAAGTTAGCAATTGTGTTTGTTGCAGTTGGCATTCAGTTTAGAGGTGGTGGGGTGAGTTCCCTGGAGGTGAGAGGTCCAGGGCTTGCCCGCACTTCCCTCTAGGTGTCGCATGGTGGTTTGGGGGCCCCAGTGAGTGAGAGAGACCTAGGGCCCCTGGGCTGTCATGTGGACCAGTGTTTGTGATATATCAGTTGTTGTCAGTTATAGCTGAGAGGACAACTGCTGTGCCAAGTAATGTCTATGTTTCCCTATGGCTCAAGTGGGTGATGTTACAGTTGAACAGTGTGCTGACCAGAAAGCTGTTATGGGGTAATGGCCATTTTCAAAATGGAGGACAGAGAATTCCCTTGATCACAGTGGACAAACAGGACGCAGGAAAGGAGAAATAGATTGAGGAGTAGACTACACAGGAGGTAAGTGTGACTTGTGTATGCTTATTTTGACTTTTAATTTTCAGTTCAGGTTTTCTTTAAAGACTTTAGACGTGCTAAGTAGGTTAGCACCGCTTTGTGAATCAAGCCCTATGTTGTCAGTTAGACTTTCCAACTGATGTTTAGGAAATGCTGTTGAAAACAAAGAAAGCCCTTATAGGGAACTTGAAGTGAGTACAATTATTTAAAATAAACACATGGCGTAGCTGCAAATGAATATTACATACTAACCTCACCGTTAGTTCCTCTCAGAAGCTCACCATTTTCTTCTTACAGTGATCCCTTCCAGTTCTGACTATATTTTGTCAGAACTGAAATATACCAGTTGCTGTCAGTTATATATCAGCAGCTGTCAGTTACAACTAAAAGTGCAAGGCAATGTCCATGTTTCCCTATGGCTCAAGTAGGTGATATTACAGTTTAACAGTGTGCTGACCAGAAAGCTGTTATGGGTAATGGCCACTTTTAAAATGGAGGAAGGAGAATTTCATTGATCACAGTGGACAAACAGGACGCAGGAGAGGAGAAAGAGATTGAGGAGTAGACTACACAGGAGGTAAGTATGACCTGTGTATGGTTACCAAATCGTTCGAGCGATCAGAAATTCTGATCGGATTGGTTGTTAATAATCTCCATTGATGGGCACAATCAATTATGAACGATTATAAAGATAGTCCTCCGATTGGATTTTGGTCAAACCAAAATTTGGATTTTCTTGATGGTTGTGATAGATAAGAAGCAAAGATTGGTTCGTTGATGGTGTAGTGAACGATTTTTCTTCTGATCAGAATCATCTGATCGCTCAAAGGATTTTTCGCTAGAAATTGGATTGTTAGTGGCCACCTTTAGAATCCCCCATGAAGAGGTGGACTGGCCCAAATCCTGTCGGTTCCGTCAGATTTTAACCGCCTACTTTTTCGCGATAGTAGATGGGCACCCAATGTGGCCAAAAGATCGAACAATCCCTTTAGATTAGAATCTCATCACTGATGGAGCAAATCTGTACACACATTAGACATTAATTTTTTAATCGTTTTCAGAACAAAATCTATTTAAAATCTGTTAAACTGATACACTGCAATGCTATAGGCTGTCGATCTACTGCCGCTCCTAACCCTCCCCCAAACAATATTTACATTACATGTAAGCCTGTTCTATGTCTGGCTCCGCCCACTAATTTAGCTGTGAGAGTGGCCATTCATTTTTCATGATTTCCCCATTCCTTTGTGTTATGCATGCAGTTCTATGATTACACAAGCCCAGGGTACCTGAGATCTTGCACACCCAGCGGTCGTCTATGACGCAGTTGTGGGAGGTCAGCCTTCCATGGTAGATTTTGTGCTGATGGAGATACATCATCCCTCGTGCAATGTCCGTAGCAAAGGAGAGTCTGTAATAATAAGACAGGAAGAAGCCCTCATCCTCACTTCCTCACATGGTGACTATGTTCTGACATCAAGTATCCTGAACCGTTCGAATGCTGGGACCAAAGGCAGGAATGCTTATTTCACACTGTGTGATATTTCATTTACTTGTTAAAGAGACTCTGTAACAAAATTTTGAGCCTGATTTCTTCTATCCTATAAGTTCCTATACCTGTTGTAATGTGCTCTGTCTTACTGCAGCCTTTCCTAGTTGCACAGTGACTGTATTATCTCTGCTATATTATCTAATCTTCTTTCTTCTGTCGGCTCTGTCGGGCACAGGCAGTCAGGCTGGAATGTGCTGTGCTGCTTGTGATTGGATAGAAGCTATACACACCCTCTCCAGGCCCCCTGCACACTCTGTATGACTCACACACTGAGCTGCTCTCAGCCTATCACGTGCTATGTCTTTTGTTTGTAAACACTGCCTAAAACTGGCAATTACAAGCCAGGATTGCAGCAGGGAGTGGCAGAATCAGCACAGAGGGGCCCAGGAGAACATAATGAATAGAATGGTATGCTTTTTATTGTAAGAATTTTAGAGCACAGATTCTCTTTAACCCTCCTGGTGGTTTATCAAAATCCGCCAGGGGGCAGCAAAGACATTTTTTAAATTTTTGTTTTTGTTTCATGTAGCGAGACAAGGTCTCACTACATGATAGCCGCTCCGATCGCCGGAGAGGGCTTCCCCCGTCGCCATGGCGACGGGCGGGATGACGTAACCGACATCATCGATGTCGTGACATCAAAGGGGTCTCCGATCCACCACCCCACATCCACCGATGGGGACTCCGATCCATCCACCCCACAGCGCTGCCTGGCACTGATTGGTCAGGCAGCGCACGGGGTCTGGGGGGGTGGCTGCGGCGCGACGGATCAGCGGGTAGCGGTGGCGATCGGATTGCACACGCAGCTAGCAAAGTGCTAGCTGCGTGTAGCAAAAAATTCCAGAAGTAAACCGGAGGAGGGGCCGGAGCATCGGTGAATGGCTGCGCGGGCACAGGATGTCTGCGGGGGACTATTAGAAGCCCCAGGTAAGTTCAACTCTTTTTCCATCTACACCCTACAGTATTCCTTTAAAAATTATTTAACCTGTTCAACTTCTCCGATACTCTACAGTAGAAATATATTGAATCTCTGGAATGCTAATGTATTTTACAGTATTTTGTTATAAATTCTGTCAAAAAAAAAAACACTTGTCAAAATCCTTTGAATTTTTACTCGAGGGTTAAATCATCGGCAAAACTATCATGCGGAGAGAGCGTACAACAATTTTATTGGTAATTCCAACAGTTAGGTAGTGTGTGACCCGTGTTACCTAGAAAACACGTCACCAAGGTACCATGTGATACTTGCATAGATTTCGGCACCCTGGAGACCTAGATAACTCGGGGTAGGCTAATGCGTACTGTGAAAGAGGAGTGAATGGGGCAGAGTTATTCTTGGTGAATTGACTTTCATGAGGTACTAGCTGATGACCCGGCATTGCCCAGGTATATAGTTGGCTGATGTTGGCTCCGTCCTACTTTTTCTAACCCTTCCACATACTTACTCAATGACCTAGTTTGTGAGCTTTACGATCTTTGGCATCAATAATTTGCATTGAAATGAAACAAATCTAACTGGCTGTGGCTCCACCCCTTTTCTGAATTTGAACCGCAGTCACCCAATGACCAACTGTACCAGGTTTGAGGCTTGTGCCATTAACATTGCAAGAATGGCAGCAATTAAATATTCCCCTTGAAAATCAATAGGTTAATTTTGATTTTTGTAGGCTCCACCCACTTTTCTGAATATGAATTTGAGTCACCCAGTAACCAACTGTGCAAAGTTTGAGAACCCTGCCATAAACAATGTGAGAATGGCTGCAGTTTACATTTTCCCAGTGAAATTTGTATTGGTCTCCGCCCACTTTTTGGTTATGGGGAAAAACAGTATCCTATATGTTATTCCAGGTAATGTACTATGTGTGTGCCAAATTTCATTAAAATCCATTCAGCCGTTGTTGTGTGAATGAGTAACATCAAACATCCAAACATCCAAACTTTCACATTTATAATATTAGTGAGATTTACCTCAAAAGACACTAATTTACCTCACTAGCCCAGTATCCGGCCAGGTGGCGTTGCCTGATTCCGGATACATGTGCTTGTGGGTTGCTCAAGGCACCATCTTCTATACTTCCTGTAGCTCCCGGCGGTGTCCTCTGTGTACGAGTCATGACATGCCGGTACCCGTACATGGACATAGTGGTGCTCAGCAGAGCTCGAATATTCGAGTAGCTCGAACATTCGAGCTCTTTTTCAGCTATTCGAGCTCGGTATTCGAGCTCCGAATAGCTGCAGGTATTCGAATGGGCTATTCGAGTAAACTCGAATAGCTCATTCACTATTCGCGCTATTCGAGCAAACAGCGCTATTCGAGCTCGAATACCGAGCTCGAATAGCGTCATAGCCCAGATTGATGTCCTTAGAGCCAATCAGAGGGCTCCCAGGCCCTCTGACGGCAGCCAATCACTGAGGGGGACCCTGGCCAGCCCCTACCCTATAAATAGCGGCCGCCATGTTCGGTTTTTCCGTCCTTGCCTGACTTTGTACAGAGAGAGATCTGCTCCTGTGTGCTTTGGCTTAGCAAGAGCTTTATTGTGGTCAATCACCTAGCGTTTTTGCTCACATACACCTCCTATATACACCTATATTGTTGTTAGTTAGATAGACATTGTATTTTAGTTAGTAGCTTTTGTGTTACATAGAGAGAGACAGCTGCTGCAGGCTTACAGCTTTAGGCCTCAGGGCCTGCCTGTGTGGGCAGCTGTTCTCTCCTGTCCTCTGTTTATTTCTCATCTATACCAGTATTTCTGCTGTCCTTTACTACTGATTGATTGTATTTTGTATTGTAGTTATATACTGTAACTGTACTAGGACACTCACTGTCACTGTTCATAGGCTAGCTCCTGCGTGTGCGTGCACTCACTGTCTGTGTACACACACTCTATTTCCTTCTGATTACTACTTATTATTGTAACTGCTAGTTGTACTTCCTGACTGTTACTACTTACTTACTGTACTAGGGACACTCACTCAGTCACTGTTCATAGGCTAGCTCCTGCACGTGTTTGCGCGTGCGTGCACTCACTGTCTGTAGTGTACACACACTCTATTTCCTTGTGATTACTACTGATTATTTTAACTGCTAGTTGTACTTCCTGACTGTTACTACTTACTTACTGTACTAGGGACACTCACTCAGTCACTGTTCATAGGCTAGCTCCTGCGCGTGTTTGCGCGTGCGTGCACTCACTGTCTGTAGTGTACACACACTCTATTTCCTTGTGATTACTACTTATTATTGTAACTTCTAGTTGTACTTCCTGACTGTCACTACTTACTTACTGTACTAGGGACACTCACTCAGTCTCTGTTCATAGGCTAGCTCCTGCGCGTGTTTGCGCGTGCGTGCACTTACTGTCTGTAGTGTACACACACTCTATTTCCTTGTGATTACTACTTATTATTGTAACTTCTAGTTGTACTTCCTGACTGTTACTACTTACTTACTGTACTAGGGACACTCACTCAGTCTCTGTTCATAGGCTAGCTCCTGCGCGTGTTTGCGCGTGCGTGCACTCACTGTCTGTAGTGTACACACACTCTATTTCCTTGTGATTACTACTGATTATTGTAACTTCTAGTTGTACTTCCTGACTGTTACTACTTACTTACTGTACTAGGGACACTCACTCAGTCTCTGTTCATAGGCTAGCTCCTGCGCGCGTTTGCGCGTGCGTGCACTCACTGTCTGTAGTGTACACACACTCTATTTCCTTGTGATTACTACTGATTATTGTAACTGCTAGTTGTACTTCCTGACTGTTACTACTTACTTACTGTACTAAACACTCACTCAGTCACCTCGCCCACCAACCCACTCCATTAAAGTACCCCACTTTTCACCCGCCCTTTTAAAAAACTTTTGTGTTTACGCCCAAAACATCGAAGATGTCTGGAAGTGGCAGCCAGTGCGGTTTGGGCAAGGGGAAGGGCAGCAAGGGAATCAGGAGGAGAGGGAGCAGCATTGTGGCAAGCCGCGGGCGCGCCACCATGCACAGTTCCGCAGCAGCAGCAGCAGCGTCAGTGGCTAACATTCCTCCTATAGCCACTGGCTGTGGACGCCTTGGGCGCCGCCCAGCAGGAGCATTGCAACTCACGCTGCAGAGACACAGCAGCAGCAGCGTGTAGCACCTGCTCCGATTTTCCTCCAGCCGGGTCGGAAACGTCCCATTGAGGAAAAGGATGCAGACACTGTGGTGCAACTGATGACGGAGGATGAGCAGCCCGCCATCAGCTCTGCATCCGAGGCCTCCACCCTCACCACCACCACCACCACCCCTGTTCGCAGCAGCCGCCCAGCAGGGCCTGGGGAGGAGGCCAGTTCACCGTCAGTCGCCGACCTGTCACTCAGCACTCTTTTGACCCCAGGCATGATGAGTCAATTGTCTGCTGTTGTTGGCGATTTGGAGGAGGAGATGCTGATGGGCACTTTGGGGGATGAGGGATTGGACAGCAAGACTGTGGCGACAGTCAAGCAGCCCATCCATGCATCAGGAGAGGAGTTTGGGGGGTCATCATCCCAGCAGGACATGTTTCAGGAGGGGGAGGATGATGATGACACGGTGACAGACAGAGACTGGGTGCCACCAGCTCCAGGGGATTTCGTCATCAGCAGCTCTGAGGAGGAGGAGGAGGATGCGCTTGTGGGCCTTGCAAGGAGGCGCATCATTGCAAGCATTGGCAGCAGTAGGCAGGTCCCCCAGCCTGCTGGTGTCTCAGGCTCAGCAGCAGCAGCAGCAGCATCTGCCAGTACCACCACCAGCCGCACCCAAGCCCCCCCCCCAACCACCACAGGGAGACAGGCAGCAGCGGTTCCATGCCGTAGGGGGTTGTTTTTTTCACCAATCTGGAGCTTTTTCACCATGCCCACAGTGTACAGCAAGTACGCCACTTGCAACCACTGTCAGCGGAAGTTGAGCAGAGGTGCAGACCCCTTAAAGTTCAGCACCAGCTCGCTCATCAACCACCTTGCTGCGAAACATTTCCACCAGCATGAGGAGTTCCAGAGGCTGAAGGCATCTGGTGCTGGCAGTGGCACCACACCCATCACTGCACAGCCTTCAGCAGCAGCAGCAGCAGCAACAGCAGCCACCCGCCCTCCTGCTCCTCCAGCAGCACCAGCAGGAGTGCAGAAACGCACTGCTCCTCCCCCCTCTGCAACTCCTGCCGCCGACACTGAGGCCTGTTCTGGCAGCCAGTCCTCAGTGGCCTCCTCTGCTGTGTCGGCAGCTGACCGGCTTGCTGGCGCGGGCCATGTGCTCCCAACTCCTGCCGTACACGCTCGTGCAGGAGGGGAGCGACATTCGTGCGCTGCTTGCTTGCGCAGCCCCAGACTGGCAGCTCCCCAGCAGACACTTCTTCGCCCGCAAGGCCATTCCTGCACTGCACTGCTTTGTGATGGCTAATGTGGAGCGAGGGCTGGAGCACGCGGTTGGTGAAAGGGTCCACGTCACCATGGACTCCTGGAGCAGCCGCTTCGGGACAGGCCGCTACCTGTCCTTCACTGTCCACTGGGTCAGCTTGGTGGAAGGGGGTGAGGATGGGAGAGCAGCAGCGGGCACAGCAGCAGCAGCAACACAGTGGGTGGTGCCACCCCGCAGGGTCGGGGGAACTGCAGCAGGTTCCTCCGATCCTCTGCCATCCTCCGGCACACCTGGCCAAACCCCCCGCCTCAGCAGCAGCGTGAAGGCCCGCCACTGCCAAGCGCTGCTGCACTTGGTCAGCCTTGGGAAGACCAAGCTGACGGCAACCCATGTGTTGGCCAAACTCCAGGAGCAGGAGAGGATTTGGCTGACCCCCAGAGGCCTCAGAGTCGGAGAGGTGGTGGCCGACAATGGGGCCAATCTGGTTGCCGCAATAGACAGGGGAAACCTGACCCACATCCCCTGTCTTGCCCACGTGCTGAACCTGGTGGTGCAGAAGTTCTTGCGCACCTACCAGGGGATGGGCGAACTGCTGGAAACGGCAAGGAACGTTGTGCGTCACTTCCGGCGCTCGGCTGCAGCCTGTGCGAGCCTGGAAGACGTGCAAAAGGAGCTGGAGCTGCCACGCCATCGGCTGATCCTTGACGTTCCGACTCGCTGGAACTCCACCCTGGCGATGTTGGAGCGTCTGGTTGAACAGAAGCACGCTGTCAACCAGTACCTTGCCCTGGCCACTGTTTCCGCCGCTCAGAGAAGGGACAAGACCAGCAACATCCCGTCCATCGTCCCCGATGATGACTGGAGGCACATGCAGCAGGTGTGCTTAGTGCTGGCTCCCTTTCTGCAGGCCACTAACATGGTGAGCAGGGACCATGCTATGGTCTGCGAGTGGGTGCCCCTGGTTTGTCTGCTGAACAGGGCCCTCGATGCTTTGCTGGAACAGGGAGCGGCAGCCTTGGACCAGCAGGAGCGGCAAGCAGCTGCACAGTCCACCTCTGAGGGGGAGGAGGAGGAGGACTTGGTGGAGGTCCCTGACCTTGCTGCTGATGAGGGGGATCAGCACAGAGCAGCTGAGTTGGTGCGGGGGTGGAGAGAGGATGAGGCGGCAGAGGAGGAGGATGAGGACAGCAGCACTGCCATCGATGTGCCAGCACACGTGGCCCGCCTCTTCCCAATGGCAGCGCACATGCTGGCGTGCCTGCGCAGGGACCCCAGAGTGATCCAGATGAAGCAGAGGGAGGAGATCTGGATCAGCATGATGTTGGACCCACGCCTCAAGGGGAAGTTGAGCCAGTTCCTGCCGCCTGCAGGAGGAGACCCAGCGCAACAAATAAGGAGCTTACAGCAGGCCCTTGTTGAGCGCTTGGAGGAAGCCTTCCCCCAGCCTTCCACCCCCACTGTCCAGCCAGCACAGAGGCAGCAGCAGGTGCCTGCATCCAGCAGCAAGCGCCCCACAGACCTGCTGTCTCTCAGCAACGAGCTCTACAGGACTGTAGAGGCTCCGGCAGCAGTGACTAGAGAGGAGGTGCATGCAGCAGCATCCTCCTCCGGTCACAGCCAGCGCCTGACCCGAATGGTGGCTGACTACATGGGGTCCTACAGCGGGCTTGACAGCGATGCCCCTGTTGATCCCATGGAGTATTGGGTCAAGCGCCTGGAGATCTGGAGCGAGCTGGCGCAGTACGCCCTGGAAGTGCTGTCCTGTCCCCCTTCCAGCGTGCTGTCCGAGCGCTGCTTCAGTGCAGCTGGTGGCGTGGTCACAGAGAAACGCTCACGTCTCTCTCACAAGTCTGTGGAAAGACTGACGTTTCTCAAGATGAACCAGGCGTGGGTGGAAGGCGAGTTCCTGGCCCCTGTTGTCGGCGAGAGGGGGACATGAACTGAAGAACCATCGTTAATGTGCCTTACCACCCTTTACCACCTCCTGGCTCCTGCTCACTAAGCCAGCCTGGTTCACTTTGACTATTACGTTACCTTCTGCTGCCACTATGCCACCAGCTATTACGTCAAACAATAGCTATATATCTGTGTAATTTGTTTTACAAACAAAACCAAAAAAACATTAAAAAAAAAGGTTTAATTTTTCTGAGGTGCCCGGGTTGAAAACTGTGTTGTCCCAGTTGTGTATTGGACACAATGTGGGCTGCACGACCGCTGTCTGGGACCTCCTGTTGTGTTTATTTACGCCCTGGTATCACCGCTAGGTACCAGGGCTATTATGTCACGCTGCCTGCCTCATTGACTGCCTGCTGCCACACACTCATCCTCCTCCTCCTGCTGCTGAATTTACCTCCTGCTGTCTGTGTGTTTCCACTGCCAGGGAGCACATACAATGGCGCTTCCAACATGCGTGCGCCACCAGCTATTTGTTACGCTCAAAAATAGCTGCATTTCTTATTTGCAGATGATGTTCTCTTGTCATTGTCTAGACCCATGTTTTCTCTGCCTGTATTGCAGAAGGAATTAAAAGAATTTGGCAGCTACTCTAATTATAAAATTAATAATTCAAAATCAGAAATTTTACCTTTTTTCCTATCTTCTGTGGAGA
Organism: Hyperolius riggenbachi; assembly: GCF_040937935.1. Taxonomy (NCBI): domain Eukaryota; kingdom Metazoa; phylum Chordata; class Amphibia; order Anura; family Hyperoliidae; genus Hyperolius; species Hyperolius riggenbachi. The sequence continues at coordinate 35,131,797 of NC_090651.1, read as the reverse complement.
GTTCTATTATGAGAGACAAATTTACCTACAGAATCCAATCAAACAACCTAAAATATCTGGGGGTTATTATACCTAGAAACACTAAGGAGGCGGCACGGCTGAATATCACACCGACAATCCAGAGAATTATCAGGGATCTCATGAAATGGGATACATACCCAATCTCCTGGATAGGTCGTATGACCTCATTTAAGATGAATTCCTTGCCAAAGTTGGTATACCTAATGTCCATTATGCCTCTATGGCTTCCATGCTCTTTCTTTGATCCCCTGCAAAAGAAGCTCTTTTATTTCATCTGGAACCACAGACCTCCAAGAATAGCTAGAAGTACTCTTATGCTTCAAAGGCAATTTGGGGGTCTGTCGGTTCCAAATGTCTATAACTATTATATAGCTTGTCAGCTTAGGCAGATGTTAGCGTGGGGCTCTAGGATCCCCCACGCCCCGTGGGCAAAAATAGAATTCAAGCAATTTTTACCCTGGCACCCTAGCTCAGCTTTAGTGTCCATAGACAGAATAGCACCTCCCGATACTAAAATACTCACCTCAATCACTGTTAACTTAAAACTCTGGAGACATCTACACAGATCATTGACCTTATTTACTAAAGACACAAGACTTCAACAATTGTTTGGTAATCCACAATTCCTGCCAGGAATTTCAGATCTTTCCTTTACCCAATGGAAACTCAGTCAAGTTCTAAGGATTGAGGACATATTGGATCCTTTCACCAAACATTTGTACTCATTTGAAGTTCTGAAGAAACGTTTAAACCTGTCAAACTCACATTTTCTGCAATATCTACAGATTCGAAGTTTTTTATATTCACTCTCTCCAACATTGACTTTCCCTGCTAAGACTGATTTAGAAAGAATATGGGAGATGGGCCCCACATCTAAAGGAATCATATCACATCTGTACACGTGGATCAACAGCCCAAAGAAGGATCAGTCGGACTTTAATCTGAACTACATGAGATACTGGGACTTGGTATGTAATACAAACACCACATTCCAGCAATGGGAAAAAATTTGGTGTAATATTGCCAAAACCTCGTTATGTGTTACTACTAAAGAGAACATTTACAAGATATTAATGTTATGGTACAGAACCCCGGAAAGGTTGCACAAATGTTATCCTAATGTATCTCCATTATGTTGGCGGGGATGTGGTCAAAATGGCTCAATGTTCCACTTATTCTGGGAGTGTCCAAAAATCCAGAATTATTGGGCAATGATTATTGACACTATACACTCCCAGATAGACTTAGAGATTCCGAGGGATCCCTGGATATGCGTTCTGGGCAAACCAATTCCTAAAATCAGGGCGCATACCCAGAGATTAGTGAATCACTATTTAACAGCCGCTAGATGTCTGATTGCTTTATATTGGAAAAAGACCTCCTGTCCTTCTAAGCAGGAGTATCTGAATAGAGTGGCCTATGTCTATAAACTAGAATACCTTACTGCTCAACTGTCGGACACTATACACAGATTTAATAAGATTTGGGAGAGATCTCCTCTGTTTGTGAATTGAGCAGGGTTCAGTTAGATGAGAACTAGGGGTATATGCACCCTAGACCTGTATGGTCTCCATAGTCTCATAACTAAAAACCATAATCCAGACACTCGATCTGCTCTCTTTTTTCCTTCTTCTTTACTTTCTTCATTTTCTCTCTATCTCTCTTACCTCCTTTAGGTATTCTCTTTATAAATAAACAAAAAAGTCCTTAAGAAGTTATCTGATAATTGTAACATTCCAGGGCTTCCCTCAGAGGAATGGTTGGATGATTGGGGAGCTTGGTAATCCCCACCACCACTCCAGATTCACTTTAATCTGCTGCTCATGTTAAGAGGGATACCCTGGGGTTTCCTTGTATTGGTAATTTTGTAACTTAAGTTTGTATTTCTTTGTATTGGACACTGTTGTTACATTCTGTACACTGTATATTAATCAGTGCAAGTTAATATGTATCATGCTTTTACTTCTTAATAAAAACTTGAATAAAAAAAAAAAATAGCTGCATTTCTTTAAAAAAACAAAAAAATTATATATACTTTTTATTAATACTGTGTGATATTATTTTTAGAGGTGTCCGGGTTGAAAACTGTGTTGTCCCAGTTGTGTATTGGACATGATGTGGGCTTCACGACCGCTGTCTGGAACCTCATGCTGTGTATTTACGGCCTGGTACCACCGCTAGGTACCACACAGCCTATTATGTCTCGCTGCCTGCCTCATTGACTGCCTGCTGCCACACAATCATCCGCCTCCTCCTGCTGCTGCTGCTGAATTTACCTCCTGCTGTCTGTGTGTTTCCACTGCCAGGTAGCACATACAATGGCGCTTCCAACATGCGTGCGCCACCAGCTATTTATTACGCTCAAAAATAACTGCATTTCTTTAAAAAAAAAATATAAAAGAGAAATAAGTGAAGAAGAAGAAGACGATATAGAAAAAGAAGGAGAAGAAGAAGAAGAAGAAGAAGGAGAAGAAGATGAAGAAGAAGAAGATGAAGAAGATGAAGAAGATGAAGAAGAAGAAGACGAAGAAGATGAAGAAGATGAAGAAGATGAAGAAGAAGAAGAAGATGAAGAAGATGAAAAAGAAGATGAAGAAGATGAAGAAGAAGAAGAAGAAGATGAAGAAGAAGATAAGGAAGATGAAGAAGATGAAGAAGAAGAAGATGAAGAAGATGAAGAAGAAGAAGATGAAGAAGATGAAGAAGAAGAAAAAGAAGATGAAGATGAAGAAGAAGAAGAAGAAGATGAAGAAGATGAAGAAGAAGATGAAGAAGAAGATGATGATGAAGAAGATGTAGAAGAAGAAGATGAAGAAGATGAAGAAGAAGATGAAGAAGATGAAGAAGATGAAGAAGAAGAAGATGAAGAAGAAGAAGATGAAGAAGATGAAGAAGAAGAAAAAGAAGATGAAGATGAAGAAGAAGAAGAAGAAGATGAAGAAGATGAAGAAGAAGATGATGATGAAGAAGAAGAAGATGAAGAAGAAGAAGAAGACAATATAGAAGAAGAAGAAGAAGATATAGAAGAAGATATAGAAGAAGAAGATATAGAAGAAGAAGATATAGAAGAAGAAGAAGAAGAAGAAGATATAGAAGATAAAAAAGAAGAAGAAGAAGTATATACAGTACTGAACAAAATTCTGGACACAACTTCTCTTTCCACCTTTTTTTTTTAAAGGAACATCCCCACATAATCACTTGCTGTTGTTACTTGGAAAAAAAGATGTTTCTTGCATCATTCACCCTCAAAACAAGTGTTGGAAGCTATTTAAGGCCAATTCGAATAGTCAGCTCGCATAATGAGCTCGAATACCGACTCGAATAGTGAGCTCGAAGTCCGAGGTCGAATCGAATAGTAAAAAATATTCGACTCGAATATTCGACTGAATTCGAATAATTTACTATTCGAATTCGACCAAACTCGAATAATAAAAAGGGGTATCCGAGCATCACTACATGGACACTGGAAGGCCCACAAGAGCTGCAGGAAGCATAGAAGATTGCTCCTGGAGGATCGGTAAACCGCTTCTGCTGTGGAAAACTGCAAATAAGAAAAGAACAGCCCCCATTATCTCCCTCAGGCATGCTGAGACTTCCGGATGCCTGAGTTCCGGGTAACGGGAACTTGGCTGTAATTTTTATTTCCCATGCGGTAGGTAACAGCCTTTATGAACTGACATTTGACAAAATTTTTGATAAAATCGGTTCTTTTTTGCTTTACGACATGTGGCACTGCTGTGTGACTTTATTCCAAAAGCATAATTCAGTGTAAATGTTCCGGATACGCCATTAGATGCATCTTACCGGAATCCCCAGTTTAGCGGAACATCGTCGTTCAGGAGGACATCTGTCAGGCTGCCCTTAGGACAATATTCTGTGATGATAAAGATGCTTCCATCTATCGAGCCTCCTATGAATTTGCAGATATTGGGGTGATCCAGCTTCCTGAAGGTTCAACGGAATGACATAATATGAGGTACGCAGCAAATCAAGCTCACAATGATGAGAGACCTATAAAACCCCCAGAACTGAACAGAGCAATTTTGAATAGTCATCAGGTTGATAGGTGAACACAAATGGTGCAGAGAATTAAAGGGGTGCAAAAAAAGAGAGAACTGTCTCCTGGAAGCGCTGCTTTCCTCTCCTGTCTGATTTCAGTCAGTGGGCAGTACAATCAGGTGGGACTGTGTGTCAGCCAAGGTGGGAAGAACATCAGTGTGTTTATCTCCTCATCAGGGATGGTCGGAAATGCGAATTTCCAATTCTGCCGTCCCCAAATGCCGATTTCCGTTACCACTGTATTCCGATGGTATTCTGCGGTATACCGACGGTATTCCGATTTCCGCAGAAATTTCCGCTTACCGCACTACCTGATTCTCTAAAAACAAGGAACACCAAGAGCCCCAATAGTGTAATATGTACTGGTAAATGGTTACTAGATAGAGTAAATATTAATGCTCACAAACCAGGGTTATTAGGCAACCACTGTAAAAGCAGGTGGGGAGATTTTCCTGACCCCACTCAGGAATAAGAAGTCACTCTCTGTAGATGAGAAAAAGGGGGTTCAACCCTCCATCCAGGGTGGACTCAATATTATGCAGGAGAACAGAGGAGCCAAAAGGATAAAAGGAAGCTAAATGAGCTTAAAAACCAAATTCTTGGTAAATAGAGGAGGTAGTGGTGGACTTACCTCCTCCAAGTAGACACACAACGACTGTAGTAAAGACAGTCAATATATTTTATTTATGAACTCCAAATAGGCAACGCGTTTCGCAGGTTTGATCCCGATTCATCAGGCAATAACAACGGAGCAATAGCATATGTGGTCAGTAGAAGAGCCAGGCACCTCCGTCTTTCTCCTGCATAATATTGAGTCCACCTGATTCTCTGATTGGCTTATTCATTTTGAGTCTTCTGATTGGTTTAAAATGACCAAACATTGTTATTGCGAGTTTTCTGCAGATTTCCACCTACCACTTACTGCACTACAAATCCTGATTCTTTGATTGACTTAATCATTTTGAGTCTTCTGATTAGCTTAAAATTACCGAATATTGGTATTGCGGAATTGCTGCGGAAATTTCCACCGCCAAATCCGCTTACCGCACTATGATGATTTCCACATTCTGATGCGGAAATGCGATTTCCAATTGGAAATGCAGACATTTCAATTCCGCGGAACCAGAATGAGAGCATCCCTACTCATCATGTCATATGTCACTTTAGGTACGTGTCAAATAACAAATTCAGTTGTTTATAGTGAAGCAACTTCCTGATCAAGCTGTTTGATAGAGAATAGCCTGTGGACCTCATTGGTATGAACACAGAGACAACAGAAGGCAGACTCACCTCACAAGCTGAACCTCCTTCCTGATTGTCTTAGTGATGGTGAAATTCTTCTTATATATTCTTTTCACTGACACTATTCGCCCATCGCTGGAATAAAGATAGAGATAGGATCAGACACTCCATCAGCGGCGCCGGCGAGTGATTGCTTTCAACAGAATGTAGTTATGGAAAGGTGGCCTCGGCTCGTACCATAAGTTCTTTGTTTTCCATAGATTGAAGAAAAGAGTAAGAAAGTAATGAAAACTATTTTATAGCTGTTTTGGGCTATTTTGGTGCCCTAGGCATGACACCCGCCGTCAAATAAACATTACCTTATGCCCCCTACCCCAGGCGGTAATACTAAAGAGAACCCAATCAGTAACCGATACCCCCTTTCCTACGAGAAATCTTTAGCTGTTGTGTAAGAGTTCACCAGGGACGTCTATGGCCTCAATTCACTAAGATCATGCTGGAGATAATAAGGCAAGAGAAAACTTACCTCCACACAGTAAGAGAGTTATCTTATCTCTTCATTCCTTACGTTACCTCCTCTGTAGTAAAGTTACCTCCTCTGTAGTTAAGTTACCTCCTCTGTAGTTATTTTCACACGCAGTTAATGAACAGCCTGTCTTTAACTCTGGAGTTATTTTAAAGGAATACTTAAGTCACTAAAAAAAATGACTTTTACTCACCTGGGGCTCCCCTCAGCCCCCTGCAGCTGAACGGTGCCCTCGCCGTGTCCCTCCGATGCGCCTGGTCTCGCGGGGGCCACTTCCGGTTTGGCCGTCACCGGCCGACAGGCTGTGAACGCGGCTGATTATCCGCGTCCCCGGACGCAATAGCGCCCTCTATAATGCTATTGCGTCCGGGGACGTGGATAATCAGCCGCGTTAACAGCCTGTCGGCCGGTGACGGCCAAACCGGAAGTGGCCGCCGGCGAGACCAGGCGCATCGGAGGGACACGGCGAGGGCACCGTTCAGCTGCAGGGGGCTGAGGGGAGCCCCAGGTGAGTAAAAGTCATTTTTTTTAGTGACTTAAGTATTCCTTTAAGGATTAAAGAGTTAACTTAAAGACAGAAGAGTAAGGCCCCGTTCACACTTGCGGTTTTGTCAAAACCGCACCGGATGTCCGGACCGCACCGGAGCCGGACCGGACCTGATCCGTACGGTTCCTATCCGGATCCGGTCCGGATCCGGTCCGTTTGCATCCGGTTTCCGTGCGGTGTGAACACGGTTGCGGTCCGGATCCGGTTTCTTAAGGAGATAACATCCTGTAAATACCTGGGGTCTGGGAGGTCAGCAGAAGGGTCTGGGGTCATTGTTGGAGACAGGTGGACGTGTGGAGACCATCCGTGGATACAGAGACTGCAGTTGGGACCATGGATCCAGGCATTTTTTACTCGTAAACCTGGGAATTCTCTCCTTCCTGTTGTTCGCCTCCTCGTTATCAGACATCAGACATGTTGCTGCCAAAACGAGCTCCAGCATGAAATCGCTGCTGCCCCACTCTTTGAACGCTGGGCCCATGTGGTCCCCATCCAAAATGCATAGGAAGTGGGGTAGAACGTCCGGTTTTTGTAGCCAGTGTGTTGTGCGCTCTCCAGCTCTCATTGCTTTGTATTGGCCGGATGGTGCAGTCCGGCTCCGCTCCGGATACGGCTGCCGGAGGAGCCGGACCAAAAAATAGCGCATGTTGGAACGGACGCCGGAGTCCGGATCCGGTCCGGATCCGGTCCGGCTCCGGTCCGGCAGAACGGACGCATGTGAACGGACGCATAGGCTTTCATTGCTATTGCCGTGCGTCCGTTCCGTCCGTTCTGCAAGCGGTCCGGCTCCGGCACGGCGATTCCGGACGGCCACCGCTAATGTGAACCGGGCCTTAACTTTAGGTTTTCCTGAGGTAAAATGTTTCCTGACTACTACATGCCTTATCACCATGGTTCAACTCTAGAAGAGTTAATAAAGACAGGAGATAAGCTTAGTGAATTGAGGCCTATGTGGCTGATGGCCTCAATTCACTAAGATCATGCTGGAGATAATAAGGCAAGAGAAAACTTACCTCCACACAGTGAGAGAGTTATCTTATCTCTTCATTCCTTAAGTTAGTCTCCTCTGTAGTTAAAGAGAACCCGAGGTGGGTTTGAAGAATATTATCTGCATACAGAGGCTGGATCTGCCTATACAGCCCAGCCTCTGTTGCTATCCCAAACCCCCCTAAGCCCCCCCCCCCCCCCCCCCCCCCCCCTGCACTCTGCAATCCCTCATAAATCACAGCCACGCTGCTGACAAACAACTTGTCAGAGCTGGCTGTGTTTATCTCTATACTGTCAGTCTGCTGCTCTCCCTGCCTCCTGCAGAACTCCAGTCCCCGCCTGCATCCCTTCCCTCCCTGCTGATTGGATGCAGTATCTAGTTGTGGATAGGCACACCTTGCCGTGGATGTTGGGTGCTCAGCCTTAATGCAGAAGCAACATCGATCCAATAACAGCAATCCTAGTTCGGCTGGCACACCAGTAATAATAATCAAGCAGTTTTCGGGGCCACGGCGGGTCCCCTTCATCAGATAAAGTGCAGACATACGGTATGTCTGCACTTTATCTGATGAAGGGGACCCGCCGTGGCCCCGAAACAATTGTCATGTTGTGCATACAATAAAACTGCTTGATTATTATTACTGGTGTGCCAGCCGAACTAGGATTGCTGTCCCTGCTGATTGGAGGGAAGGGACGGGGGTAGGGACCAGAGCTATGCAGGAGGCGGTGGAGCAGCTGAGACTGACACTACAGATGTAAACACAGCCTCACAGCATGGCTGTGATTTATGAGGGATTGCAGAGTGCAGGGGGACCTTAGTGGGGTTTGGGATAGCAACAGAGGCTGGGCTGTATAGGCAGATCCAGCCTCTGTATGCAGATAACATTCTTTAAACACACCTCGGGTTCTCTTTAAGTTACCTCCTCTGTAGTTAATTTACCTCCTCTGTAGTTATTTTCACACGCAGTTAATTAACAGCCTGTCTTTAACTCGAGTTATTTTAAGGATTGGAGAGTTAACTTAAAGACAGAAGAGTTAACTTTAGGTTTGCCTGAGGTAAAATGTTTCCTGAATACTACATGCCTTATCGCCATGGTAACAACTCTAGAAATGTTATTAAAGACAGGAGATAAGCTTAGGGAATTGAGGCCATTAAGGCAAAGAGTAAACTTGCCACTGCACAGTGAGAGAGTTATCTCATCTCTTCATTCCTCAAGTTACCTCCTCTGTAGATAAGTTTCCTCCTTTGTAGTTATTTTAACACGCAGTTAATTTACAGGCTGTCTTTAATGTTAGAATTCTGGAGTTATTTTAAGGATTGAAGAGTTAACTTAAAGACAGAAGAGTTAACTTTAGGTTTGCCTGAGGTAAAATGTTTCCTGAATACTACATGCCTCATCACCGTGGTGATTACTATAGAAACGTTATTAAAGACAGGAGATAAGCTTAGTGAATTGAAGCCATTGTTAGTGGGTGCGTTTATAGATAATGGCAGTTGTAAAGATGATGACCTGCAGGCTCACGGTGGATCAAACAATGTGAATGAATTACAATCATTTCTTGATCTCGCTCCTATTTTGTAACTTTCACTCACTTTGTATTTTGGTAAATTCCTCTTAATAATATATTATTTTGAAATAATCCATAGTATTTTTTTTTATAAAGATTGATACAGCTTTGATTTTAGAAGACTAATAGACAAAGCTACAACATATTCTGGCCACTTCTATTGTAGTAATGAGGTCATTATTGATATTCGAAGTGCTCGGCACAATTTGCATTGTTTGTTGGTGCCATTTCTAGCAGGTGGTTCCCCTTGCTAACGTTCTAGCTTGCCTATGTCTAAAAACTGCCCTGCAACCTGAGTCTTCCCATTAGAGGCATGATGACTACAGTGTTTTCCACCTGTACAGCTTAATCTCTCCAGCAGGTGGCTCCCTAGCCAAAGTTCTACCTCGACTATGCCTAAAAATTGCCCTGCAACCTGAGCCTTCCCATTAGAGGCATTGTGACCAGTGTTTTCCCCCTGTAAATCTTAATCTCTAAAGCAGGTGGCTCCCTAGCTAAACTTCGAGCCTAAAATTGGCCTGCAACCCGAGCCTGCTCATTAGAGGCATGCTGACTGCAGTGTTTTCTATCTATACAAGTTAATGATGCCTTGTGTTGTATCTGCAGGGTGTTGGTATAGCGGACAATTGTATACTTACCTAACGGCTTCACAAAAAGGACCGGCACCACACCACGTATTTATAGCTCTTCAAGGTTTAATCAAAAAGACATGATGGAGAATTCAAGGAAGGAAATGCTCAATTGGGGAAACCCCCTCATTCTTGCATCTATTGGAGCAATGCGTAGGGGCTTGGCGGCACTAGGCCTGGCGTCCTTCCCTGGGAGATTGACACCTCTTGTTGATAATCCTAACTTCCCTCCTGCAGATGACATCCCCTTTCTACAGAACTGGCCCTCAGGCAGCAGCCCAAGAGTACACGAATTTGTGGTTCGGGGAGTGGTCGGATCATTCCCTACGATTTCCTCTCTGCGTACAGACATTACCCTTACACAATGGCAATTCTTTCAAATCCGTCACTACTTGAGCTCACTGAGACACAAAGTCAACTGGGCAAAAGCCCCTACAACCTTCGAAAACCTTATCCTCATGAAAAACAAGCCTGGCCATCTCATCTCTCTCCTATATCAGATGCTTTTAACCAACTCAGACTCAACTAAGAAAAACTTCCAATTATCATGGGAGACTGATCTAGGTCAGGAGATGGATGATGATACGTGGCAAAAAATATTCACTATTAACCAGAAGGGGTCCATGTGTGTCAACACCCAAGAGTTGGGATATAAGATTGTCTCTAGATGGTATAAAACTCCATCCCTTCTCCATAGAATCTTTCCCTCTGTTTCGAATCTCTGCTGGAGATGTGGTCTGCATGAGGGCACAATGTTCCACATTTTTTGGACTTGCCCGTTAATTGTCCCCTTCTGGAGACAAATCCACCAGCTTATGGAAAAGATTCTGTGCGACAGGGTCGTCTTTACACCAGAGACCTTTCTCTTACACTCTACCCACGAATCCCTCAAGATATACAAAAAAACCCTGACAATTCACATGATTAACGCCGCCAGGGCTTTAATCCCTGCTATGTGGAAATCTGCTGTCCCGCCCCCAATTAAAGCCTGGATTAAAAAGATAGACCTTGTCGACTCTATTGAAAGATCCATTCTACTCTCCCAAGATAAAAATGAACAATACTCCGTCACCTGGTCGGTGTGGGGGGACTTCCAATGCTCACAGGAATATAAGTCCCTCTTGCTTACATAAATCATGACCCCTCCTTCAGCTCTGGTCAATATTTTACTCTTTGACATAACTTCTCACTCCTTCTTTTCTCTTCTTATCTCCTCTCCTCTTTTTCTCAGTCTTTTTCTCCTATCTTTATGACACAGTGGGTATGTGACCCACCTATGCCGCTTCAATATGGCAAAACTTATCCTTTGTACTCACACTTATAAGCAGTACTGTCTGGTTACAGTATACTCCAAATTTGTTTATTTTTCTGCATTCTCTTTGTTTTTCAATACCCATGCTTTCTTGGAAAAGTATGTCATTGTCATTATTTTTCAAATGATATCATTAATGCCTGTACTTTTCTATGGGAATTTGGTATGTTTGTATTATGTTATTACTTTTTTGATTACTCAATAAAAGATTTAATTGAGAAAAAAAAAAAAGACATGATGGCAACGACAGACTGCTGTTTCGGCCCCCTTAGGCCTTTGTCAAGTTGCAAGGATCATCCTTGCAACTTGACAAAGGCCTAAGGGGGCCGAAACAGCAGTCTGTCGTTGCCATCATGTCTTTTTCATTAAACCTTGAAGAGCTATAAATACGTGGTGTGGTGCTGGTCCTTTTTGTGAAGCTGATACTGTGACCCCTTGGGTACCGGGGTGAGGATCTTGGCACACCTATTTTTCATTTTGGAGCCTACAGTGGTGCTCCTGGCCATTTGAAGCATACTTACCTAACGGTAATTTTCCTTTTCCCTAGCACCCATTGCAGCACATCGGGGTATTGGCACCGCCCCTAATACCGATGTGCTGCCATGGAGGCTAGGGGAAAGTGGAAAATTGTATACTTACCTAATGGTAATTTTCCTTTCCCCATGGCAGCACATCGGTATTAGGGGCCGGGGCCAATACACCGATGTGCTGCCATGGAGGCTAGGGGAAAATCCTTTCCCAGCAGTGGGCCTGCGTATGAAATTATAGCAAGTAGACTCTCCCACTTAGCACTTCCTGTCAGGGACTCATTGCAGTCCCTCTTCCATTCTATCATTCAGGAACTCACTAGATGCCGGTCTGAATGGAGTTTTCTGTAGAGGAGCCGCAGATGAACACAGTGTTTGCCAGTAGCTCCTGCTTCTCTGCTGGAACGGGGTTATTAATATGCTTCAGGCTGATGGTACTGCCCAGCTCATTCCAGAAATCAGAACCTATAGAAGGCAGACATGACTATACAGGTTATACAGAGATAGAAGCAGGCCACCAGCAATGACAAACACACACAGTACAACGTACCGGGGACATCTTTCACAGTGAGGATCCAACTCTCATCCCACAGCATCTTCTGCTTCTGATACTGCAGCCACTGGCAGAGATGGGCAGAGATTGGCATTAATGAATCATCCAACAGCTATATACAGTTTTGCAGCTCAACATAAAAATGCAAATGTCAATTTAAAAAAAAAGACTCCTTAGGAATTCATCTAACAGAAGTTTTACATGTTTGGAAGTACTTTTTATCCTGTTATTTAACCATTTCAGCCCGCAGGGATTTTTCACATTATGCAACAGAGCAATTTTCACCTCCCATTCATTCACCAAAAACGTTATCACTAATTATCACAATGAATTGATCTATATCTTTTTTTTCCGCTACCAATTAGGCTTTCTTTGGGTGGTACATTTTGCTAACAATTATTTTTTTCTAAATGCATTTTAACAGGAATATTAATAAAAAATGGAAAAAAAAATATTATTTCTCAGTTTTTGGCCATTATAGCTTTAAAATAATACATGCTACCAGAATTAAAACACACGTATTTTATTTGCCCATTTGTCCCCTTTATTACACTATTTAAATGTTGTCATTTCGTTTTGCTATGCTCTATTGCTTCAGTTGTATTTGAAAAAGTTTCCTCTCAAGTGTTATGACAAATGGGTTCAAGATTTAGAAAATGTATCTGAGGAAGACTGGGTAGATATTCTGCAGGCAGTACCAATGGTGTCTACAAATGCATCACATGAATTGTCGCAATTAAATGTTCTTTATAGAAATGTGCTTACTCCCACGGCCGGATTTGTACTATTTAGCGCCCAAGGCCACTGTCACCAGCCGCCCCCCTTCGAATAGGTAGCGAGATGACCCCTCCCCCCTTCCCTCCAGTATAGGTAGCCAGATGGCCCCTCCCCCATTCTTCCTAGTATAGGTAGCCTGATGAGCCCCCCCCCCCCCCCCAGTATAGATAGCCAGATGACCCCTCCCCCCTTTCCCTCCAGTATAGGTAGCAAGACAACCTCTTCCCACCCCCCTTTAGTATAGGTAGCCTGATGACCCCCCCCCCAGTATAGAAAGACAGATGACCCCTCCCCCCTTTCCCTCCAGTATAGGTAGCAAGACAACCTCTTCCCCCCTTCCCTCTAGTATAGGTAGCCTGATGATCCCCCCCCCAGTATAGGTAGCCATATGACCCCTCCCCCCTTTTCCCCAGTATAGGTAGTCAGATAACCCCTCCCCCTTCCCTCTAGTATAGGTAGCCTGATGAGCCCCCCAGTATAGATATCCAGATGACCCCTTCCCCCTTTTCACTCCAGTATAGGTAGCCAGATGACTCCCTTAATCCCTCCTTTTCCCACCCCCTTCAGTATAGGTAGCCAGCTCAACTTCACACGCAGCAGCCATCAGTGTCTCTCATTTCTCCGCTCGTCTCCAGTGCAGTAGCTTCCTCTTCCTTTCCGTCTCCAATGCTGTCCAAGTCCATAGCCGCCGGCCACAATGCAAACATGCACAGAGAGCAAGGTGGCTGCTGCACAGGCGGCTAGCAGCAGAGTACTGTGTTCAGGTGCTTGTCTGTTCTCCCTGCATTGCAGCATTTGCAAGCTTGCACCAGTTTAGCATGCTGCTTTGGTGCCCTTGCTCCTGTGGAGCCCTAGGCCATGGCCTAGGTGGCCTTGTCCTAAATCCAGCCCTGCTTACTCCTAAAAAAACTTTTTGATATGCACCTTAGGGATGATCCAATCTGTCCTAGATGTTGTAGGGATCATGGGGATCTACTACACATGTTGTGGCGCTGCCCTAAACTTCATAGATACTGGGAAGAAATTTTAGATATAATTGATCTGGTATCAAAGCAGAAAGTTCCGAGGTTACCTCAGTTCTGCATCTTGGGACTAATCTCTAACACTAAAACCCAGGAACATGTGCAACTTATGATCCATCGGTTGCTGTTTCAAGCAAGAAAACTTATTGTATTGAATTGGAAAAGTTCAAATCCCCCTACGGTCTCCTTTTGGATTAAGCAAGTAAATGCATATCTAAAATTAGAAAAGTTAATTTATGCACACAGGGGAGCCCCAAGTCAATTTGAAAAAAAAATGGGGTGGATGGCTAGATACTCCAGGTCTACCTGATTCAACTGTAATACAATGGATATTGGGAATGCTGTAGATGTGATATACTTGGACTTCGCAAAGGCCTTCGACACTGTTCCCCACAAAAGTCTGGTGCAAAAGTTGAGGATGCAAGGACTGGGGAAGAGTCTGTGTGCAGCATGGATAGGGAACTGGCTAATGGACAGAAAACAAAGAGTTGTGGTCAATGGATCGTACTCAAAATGGGAGACTGTTAGCAGTGGGGTCCCACAGGGGTCTGTACTGGGTCCAGTGCTCTTCAATTTATTTATTAATGACCTAGTAGATGCAGTAGTGAGCAATGTTGCTATTTTTGCAGATGATACAAAATTGTGCAGAATCATCAACTCTCAGGAAGATAGTGTCATATTGCAACAGGATCTGGATAGGATGGCTATATGGGCACATACATGGCAGATGAAATTCAATGTTGACAAATGTAAAGTCATGCATTTTGGTCGTACCAATGGTCTAGCACCATACAAAATAAATGGGATACAGTTGGGAACATCAAACTTGGAGAAGGACTTAGGAGTACTCATCGACAACAAGTTAAATAATCGTACTCAATGCCAAGCCGCTGCAGCTAAAGCGAACAAAATTTTGGGATGCATTAAAAGGGAAATAAAAACTCGAGATGCTAGCATAATATTGCCCCTGTTTAACTCTCTAGTAAGGCCAGATCTGGAATATGGAATTCAGTTCTGGGCACCACATTACAAAAAAGATATTGCAGTTTTAGAGCAGGTGCAGAGACGAGCTACAAAATTGATACGTGGGATGGAAGGTCTCGCTTACCAAGAAAGGTTAGATAAACTGGGTTTATTTAGTCTAGAGAAAAGACGCCTTAGAGGAGATCTAATTAACATGTATAAATACATTAGAGGGCAATATAATAGCTTGGCGGATGAGCTTTTTGTCCCTAGGCCTTCTCAAAGGACTAGAGGACATGAGCTGCGCATGGAGGAAAAACGTTTTAGCCATTTATTTAGGAAAGGGTTCTTTACAGTAAGAGTGGTTAAGATGTGGAATGCATTGCCACAGGAAGTCGTTATGGCAAACTCTATACCTGCATTTAAAGGGGGCTTAGATGCTTTCCTTGCGTTGAAAGACATCCATGGCTACAATTACTAGGTTATGCCTAATGATGTTGATCCAGGGATTTTATCTGATTGCCATCTGGAGTCAGGAAGGAATTTTTCCCATTTGGGGCTAATTGGACCATGCCTGGTGGGGTTTTTTTTGCCTTCCTCTGGATCAACAGGGGTATGTGGGGGACGGGCTGGTGTTGTACTTTGTACTGGTTGAACTCGATGGACGTATGTCTTTTTTCAGCCAAAATAACTATGTAACTATGTAACAAGATAGACTGCTTATGGGAAGCATCAGAGGAAAGGCGTACATCAAAAAAGGGCATTGGGAAAAAATGGTGCGGGTGTAAACGATAAGCAGTAATACCGTTTATAAAAATATTTTGTTGTATTTCGTTTACAAATAATGTTTTACAAATTTATAAATCATTAAATAATTTGTATGAAATCGGCAATTGTGAAAACGTTAATCTTCCCTGTTTCAAAAGTGAAACTTATAATTACATTTGTTAAAAAACGATAATATATGTTTAATCGTTATAATTGTATATTATTGTGAATAACCTTCATTTATCGTTTCTTCTTATAATAAAATCTGAAAATATTGTTTATAATGATGATATAAATATAACTATGTTCGTAATAAGTGTTGTAAAACATTAATATTACTAAAATTTTACTAAAACTATACCTAACCCTACTCTCACACAGAACCCCTCTTGTACCTATCCCTAACCCCTGGACCCCCCTGGTGGTGCCTAACCCTAAGACCCCCCTGGTAGTGCCTAACCCTAAGACCCCCCTGGTGGTGCCTAACTCTAACCACCCCCCTGGTGGTGCCTAACCCTAACACCCCCCTGGTGGTGTATATTGTACTGTAACTATACCTAACCCTACACTCACACAGAACCCTCCCTGTACCTATCCCTAACCCCTAGACCCCCCTGGTGGTGCCTAATCCTAAGACCCCCTGGTGATGCCTAACCCTAACCACCCCCCTTACTGATCGCTTTATTATGTGGATAATAATGTTTTACAAATAGTGACTATAAAAATATATTGCAATTTATGTTATGTACTGATCGCTTTATTTTGTGAATAATTATTTTACAAACAGTAAGGGATGACATTTTAAATAATGTTTTAGTTAAATACGATAAATATGTTTAGTATTTTTATAAACGTTATTCATCACAGGCGCATTTGTAAACTTAAATCGTCACAAGCACAGTTATAAAACAGTAAAAATCTCCGGGCGTCGTTTGTAAAACGTTAATAATCTCCGGCACCCTTTTTTCCTGTTCGGCGCCCATTAAACGATATTTATTATGGAAGTGAATGGCGGCGCCCTTTTTGTCCACTAGCTGCCGGCGCCCTTTTTTCCTGTTACCAGGGGGAAGTAATGTCTCCCTTTCCCTGAAAGAGGTAGTTTAAAAGGTATTCGAAAAGGGCATCAGACAACTTCCCTTGATAAAGTAAGGGATTTGTAAATTGATGGGGTCACTTGTCCAAAAATTATGGAGTCTGTTAAGATTTTGTCGCCTCTGTGAAGCTAACTGGTGTGCACTGCTGTTCTCTTAATGTAAATGTTATTGCTGCTGCTGCTTGTGTTGTTAAAAATTTCAAGTGAAATGTTTGTACTTTTCTATTTTGAATGATTTTATTAAAGGCTGATTTAAAAAAAAAATGTTGTCCCTATCACAATGTATGGCGCCAATATTTTATTTGGAAATAAAGGTGCATTTTTCGTAATATACCCTCTTCACATGCATATTTAAAAAGTTCAAACCCTTAGGTAACTATTTATGTTTTTTTTTTATTATTATTGTAATTTTTTTTTATTTCCATAAAAAAATTGTATTTGGGTAATTTTTGGTATGGGAAATAAACAGTTAATTTTAAATGTAATAATGTGTGTTTATTATATTGAAAAATGCATGTAGATGTAATTTTACTATTTGGCCACAAGATGGCCACATTGAGCATTTTTTTTTTGGGGACCGCGAGAAGAGGACTCGACCCCGATAACACATTGATAGTAATGGTAATACAACAGTCCTACCACAACAGCGAGGATGAAGCCGCTGCAGAACAATGCAAGAGGAAGCGAGATGGCGATCTTCACAGTGGTCGGCATGGGGCAGGTGCCACAATCCGCCGGGCAGAGGGCGCAGTTTTCATCTGGGCTGCAAACATCATCCCCGCACACTGCATGCAGCAAGGGACAAAACACACACAATTAGTACCAGGGCCGGTTCTCTCATGAAGCAAGAAGAAACATTTACATCAGGTGCAGAGATTACAGGGGCAGCATGTTTGTACTGTGTGTTTACAATTACAGCATGCAGTCAGAGTGGGAGGAGAAGCGAGAGGTGAAGAGGTCATCATTGGGGAAAAGCAGCTTGTTGTGCTGTGTGAGGAGTCTGACAGTGAGTGAGGAGGGGGGAGGCAGGAGAGCAGCAGTGTTTCATTTGACTTGCACAGCAGAAGGAAGGAGGTGGCACTGCTGTCCTGATTGAGGAGCAGCAAAAAGTCTAGAACCGGCCCTGATTGCTACTACAACTATGCTTTACCCAAAGATGGATGAAGGTGAAATAGGGCTCTAGGCAAAGTAGTAGCTTTGGCTCCTCCATATGGTCTTTTGGTAAATGGAGGGAGAACAGGGGTCAGAGAAGGTGGCACTTTGTCCTCTTAACACCCACTAGGCCCCAGGCACCTGCTTAGGTTACCCTGTGGATGATCCTGCCTTTCCTGGAGGGCACTGAAGTGGGGACTGCTACACTGGGTGTTACATATTGAATAGGTAAGAGCTTGTAGACTGGGGGCTGCAGCTTATGGGGGAATGTAAATGTTATAAGAGCTGCTGCACAAGGGGGTGTGGCATAAGAAAACATCTGCATGAAAAAAAGGCACCTGGAAAAAGGGCCCGGCTGGATAACAACATTTTAATAACGATAAAAAATTGTTGTCAAACTTGGTTAACGATAAATACAGTTTTAAATATATAGGTAATAACGAAAAGATAATAACGTTAAAAATCGTTACGTAATTCAACAATACAGCTAACCCAACCCTAGTCTCACACAAAACGCTCCCCTGGTGGTGCCTAAAACTAACCACTACCCTGGTGGTGCCTAACCCTAACCACCCTCTGGTGGTCCCTAACCACTCGCCTGGTGGTGCCTAACCCTAACCCCTCCCCCTGGTGTGGCCTAAAACTAACCGCTGCCCGGGTGGTGCCTAACCCTAACCACTCCCCCAGGTGGTGCCTGACCCTAACCCCCTCCCCCCCTCTGGTGTGGCCTAAAACTAACCGCCACCAGGGTGGTGCCTAACCCTAACTACTCCCCCTGGTGGTGCCTAACCCTAACCACACCCTCTGCAGAAAAACCCTTTTACACATAGAAACAATAATATCTTTGATAACGTAAAATCTGTACATATAAACAAAATAAAATGACAAAAACTATAACGTTGCAAGCTTCTAAAACGATGACTTACTTCAAAAAATGTAATGTTCTAATGTTAACGATATTTATCGCGGCGCCCTTTTTTCTTTTTTCACCGTATTAACGATAATTGCATTAGAGTCTATGTCTCACCCTCAGCCGGCGCCCTTTTTTCCTGCTCCTGCGAAAACATACTTGAAATTGTCCACGTCTTCTAGATCCCTAACTTCAAGGGGTTATGTGAGGAAGCCCCCCCCCCTATGTGAAATGGGGCCCTAGGAAAGGTAACAGATTTTATCACTTGGCTTTTATGCTAAAAATGTGGTGGGGGCTAGCATCAACCAGGCCGCTAGTCTCCCTCCAGGCCCAAGGCAGCTGCCTAGCTTGCATAGTGGATGATACGGCTTTGGCTTTACCGCCATGTATCTCTACTAGGCAATCACTACTAGTAGGGATGGTCGGAAATGCCAATTTTCGATTCCGCGGTACAGAGCCGGGACAAGGTCCTCCAGCACCCAAGGCTGACACACCAAAGTGCGCCCCTCCATCCCTGCCTCCCCATCCGTCACACACTGATTGCTATTAGACTAAGAGGCGCCACAGGGCCCACATCCTCCCCAACACCTTAATATCTAGTTATCTGGCTTGCAGTCACTCCCATGTATCCCTTTTATCATTTCTTTCTGCTTCAAACACAATTAGGAATGACAGCTGAATGAATTCTGCGCCCCCTCCTACACTGCGCCCTGAGGCTGGAGCCTCTCCAGCCTATGCCTTGGCCCGGCCCTGCCGCGGTAAATCCGTATTCCGCCATTGCTAATTACCGATTCCGCTTTCCGCTACCAATTTCCGCATTCCAATGCGGAATTTCCGCCGGAAATCGCGGAAATTTCGCCCGACTTTAACATCGATTTTCTCAAAAATTATAACATCTTTTTGAAAACTTTTTTTCATCTTGTTCAGAAGATTCTGTTTAATAAACCCTAAAAGTTTGGTGTTTCTAGGACTTACGGGGGCTTTGCTATTAACCACTAAAGTCGGCGGATTTTTACTGTAATACATAATAAATAGCAAAGCCCCCTTAAGGCCTAGAAACACCAAATTTTCAGGGTTTATTAAACTGAATCTTGTGAACAAGATGAAAAAAAAAGTTTTCAAAAAGACCTTATAGTTTTTGAGAAAATCGATGTTGAAGTTGGGCAGAATTTCGGCGGAAATCCGCCTAACACACTTGCATTAACGATTTCCACATTCCGATGCGGAAATGCAAATTCTGATCGGAATTTCGGAAATTGCATTTCCGCGGAATCCGAATGAGCATCCCTAATCACTAGAGACGCTCACTCTCAATAAGATCCTAAAAAAAACTTGCTTGCAAATTGCATGCAGTTTGGAATTTATCCAGTCAATATCGTCATTTAGTGCATTTGAAAGGACAAGTTCAACATTTTAAAGGACCACTATCACGAAAAAAGTAGGCAGTTAAAATCTGACAGAACTGACAGGTTTTGGGCCAGTCCATCTCCTCATGGGGGATTCTCAGGGTTTTCTTAGTTTTTAACAGCATTTCCTGAACAGCAGTTTAACTGCCAAAATAGTAAGATACCAACCAGCCTTCCTACTCACTTGCACACTATTTTGTCAGTTAGACTTTGCAACTGCTGTTCAGGAAATGCTGTTGAAAACAAAAGAAAACCCTGAGAATCCCCCATGAGGAGATGGACTGGCCCAAAACCTGTCGGTTCTTTCAGATTTTAACTGCCTACTTTTTTGCGATAGTGGTCCTTTAAGTTTCTGGTTTGTCATCAAGTTATGGAAGAACAAATCAGAGAGTGACGTACCATTGCCGCTCAGCACCATGGACTCAGCTTCTAGAGCCACCTGGAAGCTGCCAATCTTGATATGCGCGATTAGAGAAGTTACACCCAGGTGAACCAAAACCACCTGAAATAATAAAGTAGACAGTAATAGTAATCATATTCAAGTAGTGATAGTACAGTTAGTGATATTGTCTGATAGCATATGGCAGTGAAGGAATAGTGTTGTAAGTAGTGTTGGTGTTCAAATTTGGAACATTGGGCCAGATTTATCAAAGCATTACTGACAGTTTTTTCTTCTAAAACTGTTCTAACCACCAGAGGAACTGTTCTGCAGGATAATAAGAAACTTCTCAAATCCTACATAATAGCGGCAGTTTAGCGTACATTTCTAGAGCTGCACTACAGTTAAGAAAAGTGCAAATCCATTCCTAAACTGCTGCAGATTAAGAATCGTTTCATAGCAGTTCTCCAAATAGTGCAGCAGTGCAGGCTAGACATGATTTGTGAAGGGCTCCTCCCCCCTCAGAGCTTGCTGACAGCTGATGTGTTGGTTACCTCAGCAACAGCAATTTCCCTCACACACTGCACTGCCTGAGAGACCTTCCTAACTCCTCCTATTCCTAACAGTTTAAGAAGGAATTTGTACGATTTAGTGATTTCTTAAGATGTCTGAGACAGTTCTGCACGGATTTCTAAAAACCTACTAATATTTTGTCTCAGACACTCTTGACAAATGTCCCCCATGGCCGGATTTTTGGCAAGGCCACATAGGCCATGGCCTAGGGCACCAGATAAACAAGGGGCGGCCTGCACACAGTGGGCATTATTTGCAAGTGTCCAAACAAATGAAAGTGGTCAGGATAACTGCACTATTAGTACCAGCTGGCATCTGCCTGTGCTGTGCTACAGTCAGCTGCAGTCCGTTAACCAAACGTTTGTGAACAGTGTGTGACTAGCAAAAAGCCAGACCTTGTCCAATGACATAGCAGCAGCTGCAGGCAGTTACAGAAGGCCGTGTCTCACGCACTTGGTGTGGGGGATGAAAGGACCTGGGGCAGCACCAGCAAATAGTACAGAATACAGAAGGCAGCGTCTCACAGTACCCATTTCTTAATTATTGATTGGCCAGCGCTGTTACCCTGGAGACAGCAGTGGATACAGGACTCACTTTTACGTGTTGCTGACCCCACCCAATGTCCAATTGTGAGCCACTTTTGACTATGTGTGTGTTGGACGGCTCCCACCACGCCCATCACCTGTAGATCGCTTGATTGACCAGTTCCCCCGTGTGACATGATTGATTCACTTCACGTTGCCATGGAGACCTCGGCACTAGCCCCAATAGTGGACACCATCGGCCCAAAATTTTTTGGATGGGTGTGTGTGGAGAGAGGTGGTAGGATACGGTTTCGGTTGGGGCGGCTGGTAACAGTCGGCCTTGGGTGGTAAGAAGTACAAATCCGGCCCTGATGTCCCCCATTGTTCCGAATTATCCCAAACACCAACCTTCAGCACCATTCAGCACTGAACCAGCGGACAGGGTCAGGGGGAGGTCACTTACACACGCCGCCCAACGCATTTCATGTGAATCCATACTTCCTCTTTCCAAAGCAGAAAGGAGGAAGTATCGGAGTCACATGAAACGCGCCGAGAAGTGAACATCCCGACCCTGTAGGCAGGTGCAGTACTGAATGGTGTTAAAACTTCAAGTGAGCAACACTAGTTATAAGTAATGAGTATGTGTGCTTTAGCTAGTGGTATTCTTTTATTAACCACTTCAGGACCTCAGGTTTACACCCCCTAGTGACCAGGCCATTTTTTACTATACAGGGCTGTGCAGCTTGGTCAGGTTGCTGCACAGCCCTACTACTAAGCACAGATGTGAATCTAACCTCCTTTTATTGTCCTTAAAGGGGAACTGAAGTAAGCGGTTTACGGAGGCTGCCATATTTATTTCCTTTTAATCAACACCAGTTGCCTGGCAGCCCTGCTGGTCTATTTCTCTGCAGTAGTATCTGAATAACACCAG
Organism: Hyperolius riggenbachi; assembly: GCF_040937935.1. Classification (NCBI taxonomy): domain Eukaryota; kingdom Metazoa; phylum Chordata; class Amphibia; order Anura; family Hyperoliidae; genus Hyperolius; species Hyperolius riggenbachi. The sequence goes on along the minus strand of NC_090651.1, from coordinate 35,109,327 downwards.
AAACAAGCATGCAGCTAGTCTTGTCAGATCTGACTTTAAAGTCTGAAACACCTGATCTGCTGCATGCTTGTTCAGGGGCTATGGCTAACAGTGTTAGCGGCAGAGGCTCGGCAGGATAGCCAGGCAACTGGTATTGCTTAAAAGGAAATAAACATGGCAGCCTCCATATACCTCTCTTCAGTTCCCCTTTAAAAGTATTAGAGAGATAGCAACAGGACTGCCAGGCAACTGGTATTGCTTAAAGGAAATAAATAAATATGGCAGCCTCCATATCCCTCTCACCTCAGTTTTCCTTTAATTGATTCAGAATGTAACCAAGACACAGAAATAAACAATTTAATTAGAGTATACACTTATCCCCCTTATTAAGTTAAACAGGATAAAGTACCTTACTAGTCCAGTTCCGCTGGGTCATCTTCCCTGCCTGGGAAATGGTGTGAGTGACAATTTTCCCGTCATCAGGAATCCATGGTCCACAGATCCCGCGTTTCTGCAATAGTGCATAACAGGCTGTTTTATATGTATACTATACTGTATATCCTACTATTATTATAAATAGGAAAGTTCGGATGTTTGTATGTTTGTTACTCAATCACGCAAAAACGGCCGAACAGATTTGAATGAAATTTGGCACACACATAGTACATAAGGTGGACTAACATATGGGATACTTTTTATTCCCATAACCAAATAGTGGGCAGAGACAAATACAAATTTCACAGAAAAACTTAAACGGCAGCCATTCTTACACTGTTAATGGCAGGGTTCTCAAACCTTGCACAGTTGGTCACTGGGTGGGATTAATATTCAGAAAAGAGGGTGGAGCCTACAAAAGCCAATCCAAATTCCTGTATTGCTTTTCAAGGGAAATATTCAATTGCTGCCATTCTTGCACTGTTAAGGACACAAGCTTCAAACCTGGTACAGTTTGTCATTGGGTGACTGGGGTTCAAATTCAGAAAAGGGGGTTGAGGCACAAACAGCCAATCAGATTTGTTTCATTTCAATGGAAAATTGCAAATTATTGATGCCAGGGACCCCAAAGATCACAAACATGGTCATTGAGTGTTTGTGTGTTAGGGTTAGAAAAAGTGGGCAAATCCAACAACAGCCAAATACTTACCCGGGCAACGCTAGTTACATATAATATATTCTATAATTTATAGATTACACCTGGTGCAGAGACAGAAGAATCAGTAAGGCTGGTTTTACACTGAGGCATTGCATTGTATTAAGGCGTGCAGATAACGCAATGCTTCTCTTTCACACTACAGGCAGCGGTAAAAGGCTAAAACGCTGCATTTTGGCTGCAGGCATTTTGAAGGCATTTTAACGCCAACACATTACTATCAATTGTAATGAGAAACGCAGCGGTCAGCCCTACAAAAGCTCCTGGGAGCTTCAAAACACAACGCTCCAAAACGCAGCACTAAGTGTGAAAGGTAAAATGAAAGTCTATGGACTTTAATTTTACCTTGGAAAACGCCAACTATGGCCGAAAAAGCCCTCTAGTGTGAAAGGGCCCTAAGAGTTCTCCTAGGCAGGGCCGTCCTCAGCACAGCCTGCTGCTCTGGTAATGCGTGCTACAGAGGATGCCTGTGATTCAACTACTTCAAAAGCCATTTCTCTGAAATCAGCTAATCCATACAAGTGAAAACAAGCTCTAAAGAAAAGCGCCTACACAGGACTGAGAGGACATCTGTGCCTGAGGAGGGCTGTAATGGCTGAGAGCAGATATTTCACAGCAAGGAAATACCCCTCTTCAGAAAGGAGGTGATGTGTATCAGCTTTATCCTGACAGATCTCAGAGCAGTGAAGTGCGTTGGTGGAGGAATCACCAGTATTCTGCATCATGTGCTTCCGCTGCTCAGGCCTGCAAGTTCGGACGCATCTTCTCAGGATCCCAGAGACAATGACTTCCCCTCCGCACACCCCCACACTGTATTGCCAGCCCAAACAAATGAGTCAGGGCTGCCCCAGGACATCACGTAAGAAGCGTTTATTGTGTCAGGCTGCAGTTCCCAAATCTCACTGCACTTTGAAAGGTCAAGGTATAAACAGAGCTACAAATATCTACAAATAAGTCCAACAGCAACTCATCAAAGGGGGCGTAAATTCATGCTTATCGGCAGGGGCGTAATCACAGGTGAGCAGGATTTAAAAAAAAAAAAAAATAATACAAATTGAGGGTTTCTCGGCCTAGTAACCTTATGCCTAAAACATAACGGTACTTATGTATTATCCCGTCTGGAAAGTTTGGCAGCTTTTCGTTAAAGTTCTGTTTGCTCCCCCAGAAAGATCGGACCATTTTTGGAAAACTGAAAGTCCCGGCTTTCTGTTGCACCGGATCCCAAGTCGGTATGGTGCTCAGTTCCCAAGTTTTGAAGGAGGGGGGTCCGCTGAACTTGGCTGCAGAAAGTGCAATTACAGAAGTACGGGACAAACCCGACATGATGATAAGCAGGACACCCGGTAGGACTTCTTCCTTCATAGCATAAATCGGTGTCTTCAAAACTTATATCAAGTGCCCTCTCATTACAGATGAAGGACCAGATGTCTTACTGGCATGGGCAGGAGTCTCAATTCCACTGTGCTCTCTGCAGCAAAGTGCAGGGGACACCCGTCCCCCAAACCCCTCCTAACTTGGGAATCAAAATCAAAAAACCCTTCCTAACTAAAATCAAAATTTGATTTGGGCTGGTTTAGGCAATAGGTCTGAGTTAAACAATGTGATTGATTGACCGACAATTAGAGATGGCCCGAACACCAAATTTTGGGTTCCGGAAACAGCGAACGCGAACGTCCGCAAATGTTCGCGAACATGTGTACCTGGCCAATCGCCATAGACTTCAATGGGCAGGCGAATTTTAAAACCTACAAAGACTGTTTCTGGCCACAAAAGTGATGGAAAAGTTGATTCAAGGGGTCTAACACCTGGACTGTGGCATGGCGGCGGGGGATCCATGCCAAAAGTCCCACCAAAAATTACGGTATTGACGCAGTCGTGTTTTAATCGCTAAAGGGCAGAAATCACATTACATTGCTACAAATAATGCACTGGAGTGGTACTGGGCCTGCAACTTAATGTGGCAGCAAATAGCAGTAGTGTGCACAGTTATGAGTGTCAGTAGGCTGTGGAGTGTCACACACAAAAAAAAAAAACACTAGAGACCGATGTACTAGCCCTTAAAAGAACTATTTGGGGTGATTTTAGCAAGTAGTCAGTGAGGAACAAGAACAGAGGCCTAGCTAATGCTTTCCCTTCCTATCTGCAGCAAGTCTGACCCTGCTCTCACTAAGAGCAACCAGCAGAGAATGAATCCAATATGGCCACCGCAACTGCTTTTTAATAGGGGGGTGGGGGTCCAGAAGGGGGTGCTAGCTGATTGGCTGCCATGTGTCTGCTGACTGTGAGGTAAGGGGTCAAAGTTTAGCTCAATGATGATGTATAGGGGGCGGGTCAACACGCAAAATGTTCGCTGTTCACCGCAGACGCGAACAGTGGAAATTCGCCGGGAACTGTCCGCTGGCGAACAGTTTGGGCCATCTCTACCAACAATCAGTCTAGACCAGAGATGGATTAAGATGTAATGAGGCCCTAGGCAAGATAGTAGTAGATTTGGGGCCCCCTTGTGGCCCTTTTGGTGAGTGGAAGTGAAGTGAGGTCAAAGAAGGGGGCAGGTGGGCCCCTTGACAACCACTAGACCCCAAGCACCTGCTTAGGTTGCCTGGTGGAAGATCCTGCTCTGGTCTAGACACCCCCGAACAGGAAGCAGATGCTGTAGATGTGATGAGCAGGCCCAGCTGAAAAATAAAAATAGTGGTAATATATGTAAAAGGAAATACTGACCATGAACGCCATAGGGCAGGAGTGGATGTTGGCGTGGTAGATGCAGCAGTTTTCCTCTGTAGCGTATTTCCACTCCGACGGACACTCAAACTCTTCACAAAATTGCTTTGCCAGACTGGCGTTACTACAGAAAAACACAAAGCATATTGTCATCCCAGTACCAGTAAAAGTCTAGTGGCATTTTATCCAATCACAAAGGTGTTCAAACAACTGCATGCTTGCTCCAGGTGTGTGATTTAGACCCTACTGACCAGAAAGATTAGCAGGACTACCAGGCATTGGCAACTGGTATTGTTTAAAATGAAAGTAATATGGCAGCCTCCATAGTTCTCACAACTTGGGTTCCTTTTAAAGGACCACTATCGCGAGGAAAGTAAGCAGTTAAAATCTGACAGAAGTCACAGTACCGACAGGTTTTGGGTCAGTCCATCTCCTCATGGGGGATTCTCAGGGTTTTCTTTGCATTTCAACAGCATTTACTGGACAGCAACTGACAAAATAGTGTGCAAGTGAGTGGCGAGGCTGGCTGGTATCTTACTATTTTGGCAGTTAAACTGCTATTCAGGAAATGCTGTTGAAAACATTGAAAACACTGAGAATCCCCCATGAGGAGATGGACTGGCCCAAAACCTGTCAGTTCTGTCAGATTTTAACTGCCTACTTTTTTCGCCATAGTGGTCCTTTAAGCAGTGATAAAACCTTCAACCACACATCATGCTCTTGTTTTTCTCCTGCGGTTGCTCTGGGCAAGGGGGACAGCCCCTCTTTCAAACATTTTCATCCGTAAGGTCCAGAAACGGGCGTTGCAGTTTGAGGTTCACAAGACCCTATATTTGTAACTAAGTGCAGGGAATGCAGAATATACCAATTGCATGTGAAGAAATAAAGGAACTTACCCAAATTTAAGGATATTTAAATCAACTGCCTTCTGATAGAAACTGTCAGGGACAGTGACTGAATAGCTGACATTGAATTCATGACCAGTAATGACCTTCTCAGGAGGCGGGTCGATCCATTCCATCTCCAGACCTAATGTGAAGGAACACAAGATGAGGACACTACATGATGGGCTTAATTTAGTAAAGAACCAGAATGTATATAGTACCAGGGGCGTAACTAGAGAGGAGCAGCGGCTGCGATTGTTGGGGGGCCCAGAGATGTGGGGGAGCCTCAACTACTAACCTTCCCTTCCTCTGATACAGGGGACTATACCCCAAATCAGGTGTTTCTGTGGCCACACTTGTTATGGGTGGGAAGATCATGATGGCCACACTTGTTTTATGACCCTCGTGAGATGCACCCCAAGGTCGTAAAGGGCTGATGGTCCGGCATTGCCTGGGTATGTATTTGGCTAGTGTTGGCTCCTCCCACTTTTTCTAACCCTAACACACAATTACTCAATTACTCAATGACCAAGTTTGTGAGCTTTGCAGTCTTTGGCATCAATAATTTGCATTGAAATGAAACAAATCTGATTGGTTCTTTGTGGCTCCACCTCCTTTTCTGCATTTGAACCCCATTCACCAAATGACCCACTGAACCAGGTTTGACACTTGTGCCATTAACAGTGCAAGAATGGCAGCAATAAATATTCCTCTAGAAAGTCAATAGGTGAATGTTGATTGGCTTTTGTAGGCTACATTTAATTAAAGAAAAGTAAATTTTTGAAAAACACCTTATAGTTTTTGAGAAAATCAATTTAAAATATGCAAAGGAAAAAATGTTTTTTTTTTTTTCAAACTTGATAGTTTAAAAACCATATTTCCTTTGCATTTTTAAAATCGTTTTGCTCAAAAACTACAAGTTCTTTTTGAAAAATTATTTTTTTGACTTGTACTCACCATGTGTAGCTTTTTTGGAGGCAATAGCATGTATGGGACTTTGCTATTAACCGCTAAAGTCGGCACAAAATTACGCAAAAATGATGCAAAATTACAAATGATTAGTTACAGACCACATTAATTACGATTTACACCTAAATTTCGCATTACAGTTTTGCATCATAATTGCGAATTTAGATGCAAAATTATGTCTAATCAAAATTTGTGCTCATCACTAGTGATTTTTTGTGTGGTTTATTGCCCGACTCTGTGAGCTCCTAACATGTAGGTTATTAAAGCTAATGGGAACCTGTTTTTTTTTTTTTTTTAAAAAGTCAGATACTCACCTAATGAGAGGGAGGCTTTGGGTCCCATAGAGCATCCCCTCTCCTCTCCCGGTGCCCGCTGCTGTCCTGGCACCCCCGTAGCGGTATTCGACCGTTTCGGTCAAATACCGCTGTCTCCCGGCCGAAGGGAGGCTTCGGAAATGCTTCAGGGGCGCGATTACACTGCGCACGCGCGCTTTCTATGACGCACTCGCTTGTGCGCCGCCTGTCTTCGGGAGGACTCTGTTCCCGGAGACTTCCGAAGTCCCCTCGGCTGGGGATGCGGACGGAGGAGCCAGCGCAGCACCGAGAGCACCGGGAGAGGAGAGGGAAGGCTCATTAGGACCGAGCCTTCCCTCTCCTTAGGTGAGTATCTGACTTTTGTTTTTTAAACGGGATTACATTAGCTTTAACTTCATAGGAGGAGCTATGATTGTTCTTTTCTGCCTATTTAGCAAGGCCCTCCTCCCTTTGCGCTCTTCTCCACCACCATATGGACTCAGTGACTTGTCTTCTATGATTATTATATACTACTCTACCTTATGTTCCCCCCTCCCCCCATTCCTATAGATTATAAGCTGGCAGGGCTCTCTCACGTTTTGTGTCTTGGCATATGCTATACATTTTATTCATCATGTTACAACTGTCACTGAAATTACCGGTACCAACTCTGTATTTTGTACCAACTCTGTATTTTGTACCAACTCTGTATTTTGTACCAACTCTGTATTTTGTACCAACTCTGTATTTTGTATATCTGATGTACACCACTGTCTGTATTGTTTTGTACCCCATGTTTGTTTCTTACTTTGTACAGCACCACGGAATATGTTGGTGCTTTATTAATCAACTAGCTGATGGCCCGGCATTACCCGGGTATGGATTTGGCTGGTGTTGGCTCCGCCCACTTTTATGACCCTAACGCACAATTACTCAATTACTCAATGACCTAGTTTGTGAGCGTTGCAGTCTTTGGCATCAATAATTTGCATTGAAATAAAACAAATCTGATTGGCTGTTTGTGGCTCCACGCCCTTATCTGAATTTGAACCCCAGTCACCCAATGATCAACTGTACCAGGTTTGAGGCTTGTGCCATTAACAGTGCAAGAATGGTAGCAATTAAATATTTCCCTTGAAAAGCAATCAGTGAATTTTGGTTGGCTTTTGTAGGCTCCATCCACTTTTCTGAATATTAATCCCAGTCACCCAGTGACCAACTGTGCAAAGTTTGAGAACCCTGCCATTAACAATGTAAGAATGACTGCAGTTTACATTCTCCCAGTGAAATTTGTATTTGTCTCCGCCCACTTTTTGGTTATGGGGATAAAAAGTATCCTATATGTTATTCCAGGTAATGTACTATGTGTGTGCCAAATTTCATTCAAATCCGTTCAGCCATTGTTGCGTGATTGAGTAACAAACATCCAAACTTTCACATTTATAATATTAGTAGGATAATAATAATTTTCCGTACCTTGCAATCTGCTCACTATTGTGTATTGTTACATCACTATTTTGTGTACTATTGTTTAAAGAGAGTCTGAAGCGAGAATAAATCTCGCTTCAGACCTCATAGATAGCAGGGGCACGTGTGCCCCTGCTAAACCGTCGCTATCCCGCGGCTTAACGGGGGTCCCTTCACCCCCAAATCCCCTCGTTTCAGCGGGGGAGCGCTTCCTGGTTGGGGCAGGGCTAACCGCCGCAGCCCTGCCCCACGTGCGTCTGTCAGCGCGTATCTCCGCCTCTCCCCCGCCCCTCTCAGTCTTCCTTCACTGAGAGGGGCGGGGGAGAGGCGGCGATGCGCCGCTGATAGATGTGACTGGAGGCAGGGCTGCAGCCATTAGCCCTGCCTCCAGGAGCGATCAAGTCTGCGACCAAGCGTCGCAGTGGGGGGTTTGGGGGTGAAGGGACCCCCGTTTAGCGGCGCTATAGCTGCTAACTTTGAGCTCTGAAGCGAGATTTATTCTCGCTTCAGAGTCTCTTTAACGCGGTAAATTTCCTGTGTTAGATTGTTTCACGTTGTATTTCCTACCCTATCTATTATACAGCTCTGCGTAATATGTTATCGCTTTATAAATAAAGTTAATTAACATTGATAATTCCACTGCTTGAGCTTAGTACTCATGACTAAATTCTCTCTCTCTTCATAGCTGTCACTTTTGTTTGTTTTCCATATATAAGTGGCAGTCAGATTTGATATGTGACCTTTTTATGAATGTATTGTCTTCAATGACAAGCTCAGGCAGAGATGAAACATCTCCCAACCCCGACATTCAGTGCAGAGTGGCAGATCTCAGAGACCAGCAGACCTAAGCAAACAAGGCAGACATCTAATAGAGGGTGTAGGCAGACAGAGGCGTAACTAGAGTTTTCAGTGTCCAAGGACAAAGACAGTTTTTCCGTCTGTGGGAGTGGTCATGGGTGGAGCCAAACGTATAAATGCTATTTAGATAGCCAGATGTGCCCGCTTTACCCCTACAGATAGCCAGATGTGCCCACTTTCCCCCACTTAGATAGACAAATGTGCCCCCTTCCCCTGTTCAGATAGCCAGTGTGCCCCCCCCCCCTCCATGGATAGCCAGATGTGCCCCCTTACCCTGTTCAGATAGCCAGTGTGCCCCCCCTATGGATAGCCAGATGTACCCCCCTTTAGATAGCCAGATGTCAGAGGCATAACTAGAAATCACTGGGCCCCCCTGCAAAACTTTGGATGGAGCCCCCTCCCGCCAACACCCGTCTTCCTCCCCCCCCCCCCCCCCACACACACACACACACTTTCTGCACAGATAAACTGAGAACCAATGTTATTCAATTGACTAGGGCACACTTGAATGTGTTTTCCCCATGCCAATAGAAACAGACAGCAGTGAAGCACTGCACACATTTTTAACAACACTGTACACAAGACCCTGCTGAACACTGAATAGGGACAGTCTACAAATCTTTGACTGTAAAACTTTGAGTGATTCCTTATCATTGGCCGAGCAAATGTAGTCATTAGAACAGTTGTGCAGAGAGCAAAACGTTTTTTCTCTTCTTGCCCTTAGTTGTGTCAGTCTCTCAGTAAGCGGCGCCCTGTGGCTTCTGGGCCCCACTGCAGCTGCACCCCTTGCAGGATCTATTGTTACGCCCCTGCCAGATGTGCTCCCCTTTAGATAGCCATATGTGCCTTCCTTCCCCGTCTATATAGCCAGATGTGCCCCCTTTTACATAGCTAGATGCAACAGCAGAAGACTCATGGGCTCCAACGTTCCAGCGATGATGTCATCTCTCCTCCAGGGCCGGTTTAAGCAACAATGGGGCCCCAGGGCAAAATAAACCTGGGGGGGCCCCCCAACATATACCCCGGAGCAAAAATCGGCATTAGGGGACCTTTTTTGCAGCTGGTATAGTCAGGGTGTGAAGTCCCAATCGGTCGGAGCTCCACATTCTGGCTATCCCAGCCTGCATGGGGGACAAGGGGTTAAAAGGTTTCAGGAGGGGGGACCCCACATAATTTTTTTTTTAAATTCCCACACTCTAAACATAAAAAAAAAAATGGGAAAATAGGAAAAATGCCAGGGATCTTCATACAGCCATATTACGGCTGTATAGCGATCCCTGGCCAAAGTGCTGCAGCTGCGTATTGACCCCCTGGAAACTCCGTCAGGAAATTTATTGCGCTTTCGTTTGATGCATGTAAAATTACACTACCGTTAGGTTTGCTACTAAAAGTGACATTTACCGCATTTTTTCTCCTTCTAAACTTTAAAATCGATTTTATCAAAAACTATAAGGTCTTTTTGAATAATTGTTTTTTCCTCTTATTCCTAATGATCTCCTTAATATATCCTGCAAATTTAGGGTTTCTAGCATTTAAGGTGGATTTGCTATTAACCATTAAAGTCGGCAGGTTTTTAAATGTATATTTTTTTTTCCTTTGAAACTTTAAAATCGATTTTCTCAAAAACTATAAGGCCGATTTGAAATTTTTTTTCCTCTTGTAGCCACTGGGGGCCCCTACAAGCTCTGGGGCCCTGAGGCAGCTGCCTCCTTTGCCTTAATGGTAGCGCCGGCCCTGCTCTCCTCTGCAGCGCACCCAGCGTCCTCTCCTTGGTAACAGCAGTGCCATCGCACAAGGGAACAAGGGAACGTCTTCCCTTGTTCTTAACATTCCTCACTCCTCTGCAGAGAGATGGAGAGAAGCGGTGGCACTTCAAGTGGCCAGCAAGCTGCCCCTCACTTATGTAGGAGGTGTGGCGGGCCCGCTGAGCAACCTCACAGTGCTGCGCCAGGGGACATATGCCCTCCTTTGCCCCCCCATAGCTACACCTCTGGGTGTAGGGGCTCAAAACTTCTATGTAAATGTGCACAGTGTTCATCCAGCCTCTGTTTGGTGGCTCTCCAACATTTGCTATTGGATTTTTTCAAACTGCTGGATAAATGCCGTGCAAATGCAAGGACCAAGCTCCAGCAGTGGCTACAATGCAGTACACAGCAAGCCTTAATGCAAACGCTCCCCTCTTGGTTCGATGAAAGAGCAGGGCCGGATTTAGGCCATTGCCTAGGGCACCACAGGAGCAGGGGAACCAAAGCCGCAGGCTAAACTGATGCAGCATTTTCAAGTTTGCAAATTAGCAAGTTTGCAAATGCTGCAATGCAGGCACTCTGCTGCTAGCTGCCTGTGCAGCAGCCACCTTGCTCTCTGTGCACGTTTGCATTGTGGCCGGCGGCTATGGACTTGGTCAGCATTGGAGATGGAAAGGAAGAGGAAGCTTCTGCACTGGAGACAAACGGAGAAATGAGTGACACTGATGGCTACTGCGGTGTGAAGGTGAGCTGGCTACCTATACTGAAAGGTGTGGGGGTGGGAAAAAGAGGAATTAAGGGAGTCATCTGGCTACCTAGACTGGAGGGAAAGGGGTGAGGAGTCATCTAGCTACATATACTAGAGTGAAGGGGGAGGGGTCCTCTGGCTACCTATACTGGGGGTCAAAAGGCTACCTATACTAGAGGGAAGGGGGAGGGGTCATCTGGCTGCGTACGTTAAAAAGGGGCGCTGGGAAAAAAGGGCGCAGGGTTTTAAACGATAAACATGGATAACGTTTAAAAATATAATGTACTGTATTTCGTTTAAATATTCGTTTTTATAAAGTTATAAATCATTAAATAATGTTCATGAAATCGGCAATTGTGAAAACGTTAATCATCCGTCCAAAAAGTGAAATGTATAATAACGTTTAAAAAAAAATTAGTAAGTAACCCTCCCTGTACCTACCCCTAACCCCTAGACCCCCGTATTGGTGCCTAAACCTAAGAACCCCCTGTTGGTGCCTAAACCTAAGAACCCCCTGGTGGTGCCTAAACCTAAGACTCCCCTGATGGTGCCTAAACCTAAGACCCCCCTGATGGTGCCTAAACCTAAGACCCCCCTGGTGGTGCCTAAACCTAAGACCCCCCTGGTGGTGCCTAAACCTAAGACCCCCCCTGGTGGTGCCTAAACCTAAGACTCCCCTGATGGTGCCTAAACCTAAGACCCCCCTGATGGTGCCTAAACCTAAGACTCCCCTGATGGTGCCTAAACCTAAGACCCCCCTGATGGTGCCTAAACCTAAGACTCCCCTGGTGGTGCCTAAACCTAAGGCCCTCCTTAGTGATCACTGTATTGTGTGTAGAATAATGTTTTAGAAACAGTAAGGGATAAAATATATAACAATTTACGTTACGTACTGATCGCTTTATTTTGTGAATAATAATGTTTTACAAACACTAAGGGATAACATTTAAAATAATGTTTTATTGAAATAGGAAACGTAAATCATCACAAGCAGTTATAAAACATTAAAAATCTTCGGGCGCCCTTGGAAAACGTTATTATTCTCGGGCGCCCTTTTTTCCCGTTCGGCGCCCAGTAAACGATATTTATTATGGGAGTGAATGGCGGCGCCCGATTTGTCCACTAGCCTCCTGCGCCCTTTTTTACTGTTACACATCTGGCTACCTATACTGCAGGGAAAAGGGGGAGGAGTCGTCTGGCTACCTATACTGGAGGGAAAGGGGGAGGAGTCATCTAGCTACCTATACTGAAGGGGGGCGGCTGGTGACAGTGGCCTTGGGTGGTAAAGAGTACAAATCCTGCCCCGTGGCAGAGCCCACTCCTCACAAGAGACACCACGGGCATCATGACCTTTTCATGCATAATACCCACCCATGCAGTCAATCATGTTCTGCTCGTTGGGATTTTCATTCGGCCAACAGTCATACTGAAGATTGTCCAAGTCGTGCCAGGCCAAAACCAGCTAAAAGGAAAAGTCAAACATGTGAGTACGTATCTGTGATCTCTCCGAAGACTGTCTGAAAGGAAGAGGAGTATAGTTACATAGTTACATAGTTACATAGTTATTTTGGTTGAAAAAAGACATACGTCCATCGAGTTCAACCAGTACAAAGCACAACACCAGCCTGTTCCCTCATATATCCCTGTTGATCCAGAGGAAAAACCCTTACAAGGCATGGTCCAATTAGCCCCTAAAGGGAAAAACTCCTTCCCGACTCCAGATGGCAATCAGATAAAATCCCTGGTTCAACATCATTAGGCATTACCTAGTAATTGTAGCCATGGATGTCTTTCAACGCAAGGAAAGCATCTAAGCCCCCTTTAAATGCAGGTATAGAGTTTGCCATAACGACTTCCTGTGGCAATGACTTCCTGAGTAATCAGAGTCTGATCCGTAGTTAATATATTCTGGGGTACAATGGTTGGTTGCAAGTGCAGCATATCATATCCCTGTACTCATAGCTAAAACAATATTATCAAGCATTTCATAATGAAATGTCATTGGACACCATTTTAACTAACGATTTTTGTTGTGAACCGATTGCTGAGCAAAGATCAATCATGCAAAGTTAAGACGTTAACCCCCCCCCCCCCCCATACACTGGCAATCATTCTCTCGACGTGCCCAAAAGAGAGATCCCTTTCTGATCCACATCTGATCAGAGGGGGATCTTTTACTGCCACACACTTCACATTGATTTTTAATATATATCAGCATGCTGGACCTCCCGGGGTCAGTTTTTGCCGACTTCTGGTTCACCCCCTAGCATAAGAGGTTATAGGCACTTCTCTATCACCAAATATGGAAGCGCTGATGAGCTCTTGGGCTAGGGGGTGGGGCTACATGCCGGAGTGTTGGTTCACTTTGGCTCAGTGTATTACTCTCCTCCTTGCCCCTCTCGCTGGAATCTGCTCCATCATGTGCTACGTTGTTGCCCCTTACCCCTCCATAGCAACAGAATGCGTTGCAAGGTTGTTGCCCTCAGCCGTGATCCCTGTGCAGGTGACAATAACATTTGTATGTATGCCCTCACAGACAGTATATAGATAAAGTTTAAGATTTACCTTGAAGAGATCAAACAATGACACCAATGCAAATAATAGTTGCATTGTTGTTGATGGAAGTTGCATGTGATCTAAAAAGATTATGATCCACCAGATAAATCAGCAGCGTGAGGGAGGTCAATAGACGCTCGTAAACCAGTGGTTTAATCTTTAAAACTCAATGGAATGACATATAAATCTCGTCCTTCTACCTTGGACGTCAAATCAAAGACTGTATCCAATAGTTAGGAAAATATAGTAATAAGTTGGTATCTTTGCACTTTGTAATTTTCTCCACAAGATATTTCAGTACTGGTGGTGGACTGTCTTCAAAATATCACAATATTCTAGATTTATGAAAAATGAAGAGCTTTGAAATATTAAAACCACCAATTCAAAAGGTGGACCTTCAAATACGGAAGAGGCAGAAAACGTTCTATGAGTTGCAGAGAAAGGACAATACTGAGTGAAGATTCTTTCTCTTGTAGGACCAGCTATGTAGAAGGTCCAAGATAAAGTCTCTTTGATACTGTCTATATAGATCAAGTGAACAAATATTTTTTAGGGTATTACAGCCTTCAAAATATGATTTCCATCTGGCCAGTGAAAATAAAAAGAATGAATCCAAACTTAGAATAAATATAAAGATGTTATAAAAAATATAAAGTTGTGTGTATGTCGGGTAGAAGGTATCTCAAATGATCATCAGTCCATCGGTGTTGGGAGAAATCAAGAGACTCTTTTTCTGTTAAGGTGAAAAGGTCAACAGGTAGTCAAATGTTACAATCCACAAGATATGGTGGAGACCTTAAGCCAGGATGAGAATCCTCTTTATCCAATGAGTAGCATGGAGTTTGAAGGATGCAACTTTGCAGCAAGAGAAGGACAACAATAGACCTAAAATACAAGGCAGCCGATGTAGATTTCAGAGGAAGTAGCCTCAAAGTGACACATGCCAAGAATTCACATTATGATTTCTACTTACGACTTAATGAAGAACCTCCAATCCCAGTGGACCTAGAGCTTTGTGTGACTATACAAACAATTGGTGGATCCACAATCCTTTTTAAGTCCGTATTAACGTGCTCATTTACAGTCTCTGGTAAATAAGGACCCAGCAGGCTGGAAACAGTGTTGTGCAGTTATTATTATTGTTATTTATTTATAAAGCGCCAACATATTCCGTGGTGCTGTACCATGTAAGAAAACAAACAAGGGATACATAATGATACAGACAATGATATACATCAAATATGAACACTGGTACAAAATACAGAACAGGTGATTACAATAGCTGATGTAACATGATGACTAAAATGAATAAATGTATAACAGAGTGCAAGAAATTAAAATAACATTCTAAAACACAAAAGGGGAGAGCCCTGCCCTTGTGAGCATACAGGCTAAAGGAATGGGGTGGAAACAAGAGGTGGGGAAGTATACAGTATATGTACAGGCAGTGCGTGATTAGGTTATTTAGTGAGGAGTAAGTGTAGATGTGAGGTTGAAGGGTGCATGGCCTAAGCTAGAGAATATGCTTGTCGGAAAAGGTGGGTTTTGAAGGAGCGTTGCAGAATTTCCCCAGTAAATACACATAATGGCACCGGTTTTCTCCAATACATACAGGTAATGTGGCAGAATTTCCCATTAGGCAGTAAGGTACCCCCATATAGGTAGTAAGATGCCCCAGATGTGCCCCCAATAGGAGTAAGATGCCCCATAGGTAGTATTAGGCTCAGGAATATGTTGGCAATATATAAATAAATGTAAACCTGGTAAAAGATAGAGACAGGTACATCTAGTTATGGCTTGTTAAAATTTCAAGTTCAAGGGCTCTCAACCCCTCTTTCAATATGTCACTTGCCTAGAATGGAACTTTAAAGAACATAAATTCATAGGCAGCGTTTCTATATCTTTGTTTCAAATGTCTCGAATCACTCAACGCACAGTTGCACCCAAATGTCTCATGCCTAAACGTGATGTACAACTCCTTACAAGATTTTACAGCTGTTGGTGTCCTATTTGCAGAGATTTTTGTTTGTTTTCTGTAGTTTCCCCCAGTCACTGGAAGTGAGGATCTCTCTTTACCAGAGACAGAGGAAACAGTAAAATGTAATGCTTCATTAGCAGTAAAGAGTCTGCACCCCCCTTGGATTTTATGATGGGTATTACATCTTTTGTTATTGTACAAAACAGGAAGTTATAGAAATCACTTCCATCAGGGACACAGACGGCAGTAATAAACAGGTAGGAATTTCAGTCTTTACTCACTCTATCTAAAATTACCCCCTCCCAAAAAACACTTGATATCAGCTCTTGGACAGTCAGTCTACTTGCTGAGCCTGAAAGACCATACTGATTGAATGGCAGCAGCTCGGTGCCTGTTCCCCTCCTTTTCCTGAGCCCCGTTACCACCAATAGCAGTTATTATATAACGTCATTGCCACTGCGTCAAAGAGAGCAGCAATCTCATGTTGATGGGAACAATGCAGTCTGCACCGACTCCATCAACCAATCTCCAGTGAGCAAACCACAGGTTACATTGGGCTTTCCTCACCAATCGCAGTTTCTCCTTGAGGCCTCTTGCACACTGCATGCATTTCCGATTCCGCTTTTTAATCAGTTTTTACATCCAATTCTGACTGCACACTGCATTTTTTTTAATCCGTTTTTCTGTTGAATGTATTCAGGGGAAAATCGGAATTGAAAATCTGAATCGGAATCAGAATCTGAAAACGGATTTGCAGTGTGCAGGGAGCCTAAAGCGTATCCGAAGAGTCCTAAAATATAAAAAATAGATACCTCAGTAGAGGGAAGCCTGTGGAAGGTTCGGAGAGCTGAGCCTGCCTACCTTTCAGGGGCGTAACAAGAAATCACGGGGGCCCCTGCAAAAATTTGGATGGGCTCCTCCCCCCCCAGGCCTGCTCAGGTTCGTTTTGGGGCGCAGGAGGGGTCGCAGCATGAGGGGAGAGCATGACCACCTTCATCGGCAGGTAGGGGGGCCACTCCCCCCCCCCCCCCTCACCTCAAGCTCTCCTCTCAGCGCTCCCCCTACAGCATCAATCATTGGCAGCAGCGGCGGGCGGGAACACATAACTCCATGTGTTCCACCGCGGAGGACCAATATCTGTGCCTCACACATCTATGCCTGATAAACAGGAAGTAGCGTTAGACACTTAGAGAGCAGAACCTCTGGCGCGTGGAACACATGGGGGTATGTGTTGCTGCCCGCCGCTGCTGCTAATCATTGATGCTGGAGTGGGAATGCTGAGGTGAGAGCCGAGGTGAGGGAGGGGGAGTGGCCCCCCTCCCCGCCAATGTAGGTGGCCATGCTCTCCCCTCCTGCTGTGACCCCTCCTGCCCCCCAAAACAGCCTTGGGCAGGCCCCGGCGGATGCAGAGTCTGCAGCCCCTGTTGTTACGCCACTGCTACCTTTTCTTCTATGCTGTCAACAAGGAGCTACTGGATGCTGCTAGGCAAGTACTGCGAGGATCCATTCACACTATACACGTTGCAAAATGCAATGGTGGTGGAAAGTCACATCACACAACACAGGCGGCACATGCATGAGCACCTATATGGCACAAGAGTCATGTTTTGATAACGCTCACAAACAAGCAATCAATGGCCGTCTTATGTGTATGGGCACCTGTGCCCGCCCTTCCCTCTCAAAGTAAACCTGTCATGATAGAAAAAAAGGGTTTTCTTACTGCCATGATCATTGTAAAGGTTCATACACACGTTAGATTAAAACTCTGCCAAGGCAGCTGATAAAGACCACCTCTGCTGAGATGAAGTGAGGATATGGAGGCTGAAATATTTGTTTCCTTTTAAACAATGCATATCACCTGGCAGTCCTGCTGATCCTCTGCCTCTAATACTTTTAGCCGTAGACCCTGAACAAGCATGCAGATCATTTGCTCTGGTTGAAATCTGACAAGATTAGCCGCATGCTTATTTCAGGTGTGTGATTCAGACATTACTGCAGCAAGAGATCAGCAGGACTGCCAGGCAACTGGTATTGTTTAAAAGGAAATAAATATGATAGCCCAATTCAGGTTCCATATAAAATGATTGGAGTGCAGGTGATACATACAGCCCAGGAAAATAGCTAATTGTGTAATAATTAGCCACCACGAAGCGTGGGATAAGATCTTTTTTTTCTAATGAAGGTAATCCCCTTCTGGAGCACAATGTGGACTCCAAGCTAATCCTGGTCGCTACTAATCCTTTATTGCAATTACAGTGTTTTCTAATTATCAGGTGATGATGAAATATTTTTCCATGGGCAATGGAAGACCCATCAGCTACTGAAAGTGTTACAGACCCCAGTATGTCCAATCAGTCAATGGATCTCAGAACATGTGAGATTTCCTTTCTGCAGAGGCCTGTCAAGGGGAATGTTCATACAAAAATAGCCACTTATATAATTACTGATATTCTACTATTGTACAGTGCTCTACGCTTTACTGATACCTAACCCTAACGACACCCCCTGCCAGACTGCCAATGCCTAACCCTATTTGACCCCTATTGATGCCTAACCCTAATGACCCTCCCCCCCTACCAATACATAACCCTAACCATCCCCCCTGCTGGTTCCTAACCCTAAACCCCCTCTGATGCATAACCTTAACCGACCCCTATTGATACCTAAAGACCCCCGCTGCTGATGCTTAAAGCAGATCCGAGATGAAAAACTAACTATAACAAGTAACTTGTCTATATATCTTATCTAAAGTTTAGATAGTTTACACAGCACATCTAGCTGCAAACAGCTTCAACGGAATATGATTATTTCTTCCTGTGATACAAGGACAGCAGCCATGTTTTGTTTGTAAACATTACACACAGGCAAGCTGATCTTTTATCTCCAGCCCTCAGCCTGTGAAAACCTGATTCCCCCTCCTCCTGCCTACTCCCCTCTGCCTCTTCAATCTCTGGCTAGTAATACCTCCCCCTCCTCCTGCCCAGACTGAGCTCTTGTGAGTCCTTGCTACTGTCTGAAAGTGCCTTGGTTCCCTGAAAAGCTGTGGGAGTGGCTTATTTAGTTTATAGGGAATTAGAGCATTAAAACAAAAAAAAAGTATTTGGCTTGAGGAATGCCCTATAAACAATAGGAAAGGAGCACAATTATGCAATGAGTAAACGTTCATCTCGGATCCACTTTAACCCTAACTATCCCCCTTTCTGATGCCTAGCTCTAACCGACCCCCCTTCCCAACCCCCCCCCCCCCCCCCAACCTAACCCTAACCGATCACCCCTTCCTATGCCTAACTCTAACCAACCCCTGCTACGAGATTTCTAACTCTTAAAAGATCACGACTAATTCTAACTTTATAAGATATGTATGCTGTGACAGCGCTCCTCTTCCTTTATAATACAACCTGCAGGGTTAAAACACTCAACATAGTGCATTACTGTTAATTTAAACACTTTTCACACAAACACCCAGTGCAAATCGTGTGTCACTCGTGTTACAATTCTTGTGCGACCAATCATGCGCATGATTGGTCGCACAAGAATTGTAACACGAGTGACACACGATTTGCACTGGGTGTTTGTGTGAAAAGTGTTTAAATTAACAGTAATGCACTATGTTGAGTGTTTTAACCCTGCAGGTTGTATTATAAAGGAAGAGGAGCGCTGTCACAGCATACATATCTTATAAAGACAATTTGGTGGATTTTTTGATAGCGAATACTCTGGATGCGGATGATAGAGGACGTTTTAAAAGGTTTTTGTGGTTGTCATTTAACGGTGGGCGCAGTCTGTATCACTATAATAATTCTAACTTTAACCACCCTGTTGCAAACCTACCAATTTATATATTTTTTGCAAAAAGAACAAAATATATCGGGTGCCGTTGAAATTTGGGCGCTGCCTTAAGCGACCGTACAAATGGCGTGAAGCAGCCTGGTGAAATAGCAGGTGCCGTGGCCGCTTGTTTTGCAAACATCGGCAACAAATAGCAGGTGCTGTTTAAAGGGAACCTAAACTGAGAGGGATAGGGATGTTTCCATTTAACCAATACCAGTTACCTGGCAGTCCTGCTGATCTCTTTAGCTGCAGTAGTGGCTGAATCACGACCTGAAACAAGCATGCAGCTAATCCAGTCTGACTTCAGTCAGAGCACCTGATCTGCATGCTTGTTCAGGGTCTGTGGCTAAAAGTATTAGAGACACAGGATCAGCAGGAGAGCCAGGCAACTGGTATTATTTTAAAAGGAAAAAAAAACATATCCTCAGTTTAGGTTCCCTTTAAATTGCATACCGAGTGGCCCCGGCACCCAAAGATTTATCGAGTGTCTCCGGCATCCAACATTTCCCCCTACAGGTGTAGCTGCAGTTTGTACGGCACCCAAATGTCCTGCTTTCATCTGGCGTGTTGCAGCACTTGGGTATTGAGGCTACACATGGATTTGAAAGGGCATCTGCACATAGATGAGATGCTAAAAATGGAATAGACAGGCTGTATGGGGTATCATAGCACCCAACTTTCTCACTTTTGGAGGGACAGTCCCTCTTTGGGAACCAAATTCCCCGTCCCTCTTTATTCCTCATGTATCCCTCTTTCAAGTCTGATGTACTGAGCAGATCTCTGTTAATATATTTTTTCTACTACTGTGTTTAACTCGATGTTGATATACTTTATTTCTTATTTCCAAATGTTAAAACAAAGAAAAACTAATGCTGATAGAGAGGACCAGTGTGGTTTGAATGATAAACCTACATACTTTGGTTCTGAATTATTTGTGGTAGGCATGGCGAGGGGTGTGGTGGGGGTGTGGCTAGAGGTGTGGCAGGAGTGTTTCTTAAAGAGAAATCGTGACCAAGAATTGAACTTCATCCCAATCTGTAGCTAATACCCCCTTTCCCATGAGAAATCTTTTCCTTTTCTCAAACGGATCATCAGGGGGCGCTGTATGGCTGATATTGTGGTGAAACCCCTCCCACAAGAAACTCTGAGGACCACGGTACTCCTGGCAGTTTCCTGTCTGTGAACCTTGTTGCATTGTGGGAAATAGCTGTTTACAGCTGTTTCCAACTGCCAAAAAGCAAGCAGCAGCTACATCACTTGCCAGCAGTAAAAATGACACCATGTGATAAATGGCAGAATGTAAATCAGGGATTTAATTTTTTTTACTATGGGCAAACACTGACTAAATCACTTATACATAATTATTGTAAACATGAAGCACTTTTTTATCACATTATTTTCACTGGCGTTCCTCTTTAACCACTTTACCCCCGTCCGTACGAATTTCTCCGTCCCTTTTTCCATCCTTTAACCCCCAGGGACGGAGAAATCCATACTTTCCGCGTTCCCGCCGCTGTCCGCGCTCCTGCTCGTAAACCCGCCGCTAGTAAACACAGCGCCGCCCGCTCGCCCGGAGATCAATGAACGGGAAAATCCATTCCCGTTCGTTGATCTAAGCCCCACAATGATCCGCTGCTCTCCGATGAGCAGCGCGATCATTGTGAGAAAAAACAAACACTCACAGCCTCCTACTACTTCCTGCGAGCGTCCGGAAGGACGCTCGCAGGTCGCAATACACAAAAAGTTACTGTTGCCATCTTGTGGCCAAATAGTAAAACTACACCCTAAGCATTTTTCACATAGAAATAAATGAGTGTTACACAAAAAATTAACTCATTACCTCCCACACTCCCCATTTTTTTTTTTTTGTAATTAAAAAAAAATTCAAAAATTTACAATAAAAAAAAATACATAAATAGTTACCTTAGGGACTGAACTTTTTAAATATTTATGTCAAGAGGGTATAACACTGTTACTTTATAAACTATGGGCTTGTAATTAGGGATGGACGCAAAACTGAAAAAAATGCACCTTTATTTCCATATAAAATATTGGCGCCAAACATTGTGATAGGGACATAATTTAAACGGTTTTATAACCGGGACAAAAGGGCAAATACATTTCATGGATTTTAATTACAGTAGCATGCATTATTTAAAAACTATAATGGCCGAAAACTGAAAAATTATTTTTTTTCCCACATTTTTCCTATTTTCCCATTAAAACACATTTAGAATAAAATAATTCTTGGCATAATGTCCAACCTAAAGAAAGCCTAATTGGTGGCGGAAAAAACAAGATATAGTTCATTTCATTGCGATAAGTAATGATAAAGTTATAAACGAATGAATGGAAGGAGCGCTGAAAGGTGAAAATTGCTCTGGTGCTCAGGGGGTAAAACCCCTCAGTGGTGAAGTGGTTAAAGTGTCCCACTTTTTTATCTCAAAAAATTGGGAGGTATGTTTACCTACTGTATGGTATGGGGGGGGGGGGGGGGTTGCTGTACATGGGGAACATCAAATGCAAGGATTTGGCAAATCAACTCCGATGTGTCTGGATATTTTATTTGCAATCAGAACGAAGGAGTTTGCAATGTAGCACCTTTTATTATTTATGAGTAGGTAGTGAAATCGCAGGATAACAACAACCAGAACACTAACAGCTAAGAATGTTTCAGAAATGGCCACACCCCATATTTCTCTCATGACTGGCGCATGTACATCAATGAATAAGATCTGTCCGGACACAGGAGTCAGCCCACATGGGGTATGAAGTGGGATTAGACATCCGATCCATCTCCATCAATCTCTTTCTAGCTGGAATATGATATAGATGCCTCCGCAATGGCCTCAAAGCCTGTTCCTGTATTTACTTAGTGTATTTGTAAGCAGTGTGGCTGAGTGCATGAATCATTTATGAAGGACGTGTAGATAGAGAGATGTCCTAAAAGCTTTATAGTTCACTGAGGTATGATTGTTGTGCATTAAGCTGGTTTTTACTGTCAGAGCAGCTGAACTCCTCGGAGAGCAGAAATACTGTTAAGTGGGGCTTAACGAGGGACGCTGCTAATCCCGACACCACCTGAGCCTTCATCGTGTTTGTCCAGCCGATGGTCCTTGTGAGGTTCATCTGATTTGTAAAAACAGTAAGATGATGTCAGAACATGAGGATAAGGGCTGGTTCAGACGGACGTCTGCGGAGCGTTTTTAAACGCCGCGTTCAAACGCCCGCGTTTTTTTTTCAAGAACGCTAGCGTTTAACTGCTAAGCGTTTACAGGCTTTTATTAGCTTTCATGTAGTAGCGTTTGCTAGCGTTGCGTTTTCTTGGCTTTTGCTGGCTTTTACAGGAAGTGGGCGTTTTTAAAGGGAAAGGGCTTGGTTATGTGTCTGCAGGAAGCGGAAATACCTTTGTACTTCCTGTACTCCGAGTGCTGGTGACATACTTTGCCCAGAGCTCTGGTTTGTATTGTGAATTGCGTTTTTCTTGCTGGAGATATGGATGAGATTCAAGCGTGCCTTGTTCAGCTGAAGCTTGTGACTCTCAGGGCGCTTCTGTCGAGGCCTCCGACGGGTCACAGGGTGAGTGCTGGGAGGCTGTGGGTTCATCCTATTGTTGCATAGAGATCCAGTAGAGGTGCATTTATGTCCCTTTACCACGATCTCAGAAGACATCCTGCTCGTTTCTTTGGCTACGTGCGGATGACCGTGGATTCCTTTGACGAGCTGTTGGTCCTGCTATCTCCTTCCCTTCACAGGCAGCATACCAACATGCGTTCACCAGTGAGTCCTGCTGAGCGTCTCCTGGTGACACTGCGGTGAGTACACCTAATGTATGTAGTTTATTCGCTGTGTGTTACAAGTGTTTTTTTGTGTTTGTGAAGGCTAATTTTTTTTTCCCATTTTTCTAGATTCCTTGCTACGGGTGAGACTTTTGCCTCCTTACACTACCAGTTTCGTTTGGGTAGATCAACAGTGCAAGGGATTGTTCACGACACGTGCCAGAAGATATGGGAAGTCTTGCAGCCAATCTTCATGCCTTCACCGACTGAGCAGTTGTGGAAGGATGCTGCAGACTCCTTCCTTAAAAAGGCCAAGTTTCCAAATTGTGTTGGTGCCGTGGATGGAAAACATATTCGGATACAACTTCCAAGTGGTTCTGGATCACGGTACTACAACTATAAGAAGTACTTTTCAGTGGTGCTCATGGCAGTTGTCGATGCCAACTATAAGTTTCTGACGATTGATGTAGGATCCTATGGCAGTACTGCAGATTCCAACATCTTCCGATCGTCTCTCATTGGCAGCCGGTTGTACAATGGTACTTTGAACCTTCCGGGGCCTAAACCAATCCAGGAACATGGGGAACCAATGCCACATGTGATGGTCGGAGATGAAGCCTTTGCACTTCATGTCAATTTGATGAAGCCATACCCAAAGAGAGATCTGGACACAAAGAAGAAGGTGTTTAATTACCGTCTCACCAAAGCCCGCCGTTTTGTGGAGTGTGTGTTTGGAGTGTTGTCTAACAAATGGCGGGTTTTCCACAGCACTCTGGTGATGACCCCTGACCATGTAGACAATGTTGTAAAAGCAGCATGTGTACTGCACAACTTTGTGCGTGAAAAGGAAGGTGTGAATTACGATGAAATTGTGGATGCGGCCTTCACAGATCACACTGGCAGCTTCGTACGTCACACCTCAGCAGCTGGAACTGTCCGTGACAAATTTGCAAACTATTTTGTATCTTCTGTGGGAGAAGACCCCTTTCAATATAGCCAGATTTAATTTAAAAAAAAAAAATTCCTTTTTTTTTTTTTCCCCTGTGAATTGTATGGTTGTATGTTTCCTTACTGCATGTTGCCTGTAATAACCGCATGCCACTTCCTGGAAAAATCCTTGGGAACAAGCATGCGGTTATAGTGGGCCTTGGGGAAGCAGCAAAATATGGCATGCTGGTCCATATTGTGATGCTTACTTACTCGCTTTGTAAAGGGTGGTGGGGCGGGTAGCATTGGGAAGCAATAGCCACTTGCCACTTCCCGGAAAAATCCTTGGGAACAAGCATGCGGTTATAGTGACCCTTGGGGAAGCAGCAAAATATGGCATGCTGGTCCATATTGTGATGCTTACTTTTACTCGCTTTGTAAAGGGTGGTGGGGCGGGTAGCATTGGGAAGCAATAGCCACTTGCCACTTCCCGGAAAAATCCTTGGGAACAAGCATGCGGTTATAGTGACCCTTGGGGAAGCAGCAAAATATGGCATGCTGGTCCATATTGTGATGCTTACTTTTACTCGCTTTGTAAAGGGTGGTGGGGCGGGTAGCATTGGGAAGCAATAGCCACTTGCCACTTCCCGGAAAAATCCTTGGGAACAAGCATGCGGTTATAGTGACCCTTGGGGAAGCAGCAAAATATGGCATGCTGGTCCATATTGTGATGCTTACTTACTCGCTTTGTAAAGGGTGGTGGGGCGGGTAGCATTGGGAAGCAATAGCCACTTGCCACTTCCCGGAAAAATCCTTGGGAACAAGCATGCGGTTATAGTGACCCTTGGGGAAGCAGCAAAATATGGCATGCTGGTCCATATTGTGATGCTTACTTACTCGCTTTGTAAAGGGTGGTGGGGCGGGTAGCATTGGGAAGCAATAGCCACTTGCCACTTCCCGGGAAAATCCTTGGGAACAAGCATGCGGTTATAGTGACCCTTGGGGAAGCAGCAAAATATGGCATGCTGGTCCATATTGTGATGCTTACTTACTCGCTTTGTAAAGGGTGGTGGGGCGGGTAGCATTGGGAAGCAATAGCCACTTGCCACTTCCCGGAAAAATCCTTGGGAACAAGCATGCGGTTATAGTGGGCCTTGGGGAAGCAGCAAAATATGGCATGCTGGTCCATATTGTGATGCTTACTTACTCGC
The DNA here is from genome assembly GCF_040937935.1 of Hyperolius riggenbachi. Taxonomy (NCBI): domain Eukaryota; kingdom Metazoa; phylum Chordata; class Amphibia; order Anura; family Hyperoliidae; genus Hyperolius; species Hyperolius riggenbachi. The sequence continues at coordinate 35,084,231 of NC_090651.1, read as the reverse complement.
TTTGTAAAGGGTGGTGGGGCGGGTAGCATTGGGAAGCAATAGCCACTTGCCACTTCCCGGAAAAATCCTTGGGAACAAGCATGCGGTTATAGTGGGCCTTGGGGAAGCAGCAAAATATGGCATGCTGGTCCATATTGTGATGCTTACTTACTCGCTTTGTAAAGGGTGGTGGGGCGGGTAGCATTGGGAAGCAATAGCCACTTGCCACTTCCTGGAAAAATCCTTGGGAACAAGCATGCGGTTATAGTGGGCCTTGGGGAAGCAGCAAAATATGGCATGCTGGTCCATATTGTGATGCTTACTTACTCGCTTTGTAAAGGGTGGTGGGGCGGGTAGCATTGGGAAGCAATAGCCACTTGCCACTTCCCGGGAAAATCCTTGGGAACAAGCATGCGGTTATAGTGACCCTTGGGGAAGCAGCAAAATATGGCATGCTGGTCCATATTGTGATGCTTACTTACTCGCTTTGTAAAGGGTGGTGGGGCGGGTAGCATTGGGAAGCAATAGCCACTTGCCACTTCCCGGAAAAATCCTTGGGAACAAGCATGCGGTTATAGTGGGCCTTGGGGAAGCAGCAAAATATGGCATGCTGGTCCATATTGTGATGCTTACTTACTCGCTTTGTAAAGGGTGGTGGGGCGGGTAGCATTGGGAAGCAATAGCCACTTGCCACTTCCCGGAAAAATCCTTGGGAACAAGCATGCGGTTATAGTGACCCTTGGGGAAGCAGCAAAATATGGCATGCTGGTCCATATTGTGATGCTTACTTACTCGCTTTGTAAAGGGTGGTGGGGCGGGTAGCATTGGGAAGCAATAGCCACTTGCCACTTCCCGGAAAAATCCTTGGGAACAAGCATGCGGTTATAGTGGGCCTTGGGGAAGCAGCAAAATATGGCATGCTGGTCCATATTGTGATGCTTACTTACTCGCTTTGTAAAGGGTGGTGGGGCGGGTAGCATTGGGAAGCAATAGCCACTTGCCACTTCCCGGAAAAATCCTTGGGAACAAGCATGCGGTTATAGTGACCCTTGGGGAAGCAGCAAAATATGGCATGCTGGTCCATATTGTGATGCTTACTTTTACTCGCTTTGTAAAGGGTGGTGGGGCGGGTAGCATTGGGAAGCAATAGCCACTTGCCACTTCCCGGAAAAATCCTTGGGAACAAGCATGCGGTTATAGTGACCCTTGGGGAAGCAGCAAAATATGGCATGCTGGTCCATATTGTGATGCTTACTTTTACTCGCTTTGTAAAGGGTGGTGGGGCGGGTAGCATTGGGAAGCAATAGCCACTTGCCACTTCCCGGAAAAATCCTGGGGGAACAATACACATTGAATAAAGTAAAAACTGACATTGTTTTTCTGAATTATTTCTTTTTAATAAAAAAAATTTAACAGAAAACATTCTCCGTTTCAATATTATTCATATATGAACTATATGTAACAGTATGTACAAAAAATATTTACAAAGCCTTGATGTGCTAACAACAGGCACAGGAGGAGAGCCTTAGAGGGCCAAGGTTTGTGGCTGATGGAGAGAAAGTCCATCACCTCATGGGGGACCCTCTGCCTGTGGCCTGGGGGGTAGCTAAGCAGCCTACCAAAGCCACAGACAGAAGGTCCTACCATGAGGAGATGGACCATCTCCCCCTCAACCACACATGGTGTTTACAGTGGGAGCACATAAATGTGTATGCTGTGCTACAACAGTAGCTCACACAGTAGGAGGCACAGGAGGAGAGCCTGAGAGGGCCAAGGTTTGTGGCTGATGGAGAGAAAGTCCATCACCTCATGGGGGACCCTCTGCCTGTGGCCTGGGGGAAGCTAAGCAGCCTCCCAAAGCCACAGACAGAAGGTCCTACCATGAGGAGATGGACCATCTCCCCCTCAACCACACATGGTGTTTACAGTGGGAGCACATAAATGTGTATGCTGTGCTACAACAGTAGCTCACACAGTAGGAGGCACAGGAGGAGAGCCTGAGAGGGCCAAGGTTTGTGGCTGATGGAGAGAAAGTCCATCACCTCATGGGGGACCCTCTGCCTGTGGCCTGGGGGTAGCTAAGCAGCCTACCAAAGCCACAGACAGAAGGTCCTACCATGAGGAGATGGACCATCTCCCCCTCAACCACACATGGTGTTTACAGTGGGAGCACATAAATGTGTATGCTGTGCTACAACAGTAGCTCACACAGTAGGAGGCACAGGAGGAGAGCCTGAGAGGGCCAAGGTTTGTGGCTGATGGAGAGAAAGTCCATCACCTCATGGGGGACCCTCTGCCTGTGGCCTGGGGGTAGCTAAGCAGCCTACCAAAGCCACAGACAGAAGGTCCTACCATGAGGAGATGGACCATCTCCCCCTCAACCACACATGGTGTTTACAGTGGGAGCACATAAATGTGTATGCTGTGCTACAACAGTAGCTCACACAGTAGGAGGCACAGGAGGAGAGCCTGAGAGGGCCAAGGTTTGTGGCTGATGGAGAGAAAGTCCATCACCTCATGGGGGACCCTCTGCCTGTGGCCTGGGGGTAGCTAAGCAGCCTACCAAAGCCACAGACAGAAGGTCCTACCATGAGGAGATGGACCATCTCCCCCTCAACCACACATGGTGTTTACAGTGGGAGCACATAAATGTGTATGCTGTGCTACAACAGTAGCTCACACAGTAGGAGGCACAGGAGGAGAGCCTGAGAGGGCCAAGGTTTGTGGCTGATGGAGAGAAAGTCCATCACCTCATGGGGGACCCTCTGCCTGTGGCCTGGGGGAAGCTAAGCAGCCTCCCAAAGCCACAGACAGATGGTCCTACCATGAGGAGATGGACCATCTCCCCCTCAACCACACATGGTGTAAACAAAAATAGCACACACCTTACCAGGCACCAGGGGATAGCCTCACAAGAAGGAGGTCAGTGGCTGAGGAAGAGACAGTCCATCACCTCATGGGGGACCCTCTGCCTGCGGCCTGGGGGGAAGCTAAGCAGCCTACCAAAGCCACAGACAGATGGTCCTACCATGAGAAGATGGACCATCTCTCCCTCAACCACACAAGGCACGTACACATAGTAACAATCAACTTAGCAAAGCAGTGTAGTTATATGTCGTCTATTATTGGTGAATCACTCCTGGACTGCATCCGTAGAGCGGCAGATACAGCCTCTGCAGTACTTTCTAAACTGGTAACAGTTGATGTTGGTGCACGCGCTGGAAGATTGGACTGTCCTTGGTCGTAAGTGCTTTGCTGTTGACTATACGGATACCAGCTTGCTTGGTAAGGGTGCAACATATGTGTGTAAGTGCCGGGGGGTGGGCCATAGTAAGGTGGTCCTGCTTCTTGTGTTGCTTGAGTTTACCAAGGTTGCGTTGTTTGAGTTGAGGTGGGTGCACTAGTGGTTTTCATTTGCATAACCATAGTAAACAGTTTCTGTTTCATGTCGTCCCATTTGCTTTTTGGAACCTCCCGTGCCTCCTTTTCCAGAGCCCTAAAAAATGTCCCCAAACTATCCTGTGGCTCCATTATTTTGGCAACATTCTTCTCCACATCTTTAATTAAAGAAACGACATCCGCATTAGCAGCTTCCGGGACGGTTCTGGGCCTATTCCGTCTAGAGACAGTTACCACAGGTGATGTGGGTCGTTGCGCACTAGTCGGTGTGGATGTTGACTGTGTGCTCACATTTGCATTGTCGTCCTCCTCCTCTGTCTCTCTGTTCTCAGATGATGACCTCAAGGATTGACTGAGAGATGCAATACTGCCGTCATCTTCCTCCTCAGGTTCCTCCTGTGCCTCACTTCTAGCTGCATTTGTCGTTGTTCTGGAATTATAAGAAAAGATATACAAAAAATATATATATTATTTTGCAGTATTAGCTGAAAAAGCAGAAAACTACTAACTTTGGATAGTATAGTTTTCCAAACAAGAATGGTTATTTTATTACCTTCTCCTCTCCTGTGTGTTGCGGAGAAAACCTAGCTGATCGAAAAGTGGGTGGTAGCGGTATCGACTAGGAGCTTGCCCACTCCTGCTTTCCCTGCTGTGGCGGAGGTCTTTCGCGTAGCGGTCCCTTATGGACTTCCATTTTTTTTTAAGCATTTTTACTGGAAAACAAAGGCAGAGAAACTTGATCAAATATGTGTAACTTTCACATCGGTTCCGTACAAAAAAAAAAATATGCTTTCAATTACTTATCCTGATTGTAAGGTGGGGAGGTACAATGCATTGGGTGGGCCCGTGGGGAGGTACAATGCATTCAGTGGGCCCGTGGGGAGGTACAATGCATTCACTGTGCCAGTGGGGAGGTACAATGCATTCACTGTGCCCGTGGGGAGGTACAATGCATTCAGTGGGCCCGTGGGGAGGTACAATGCATTCACTGTGCCAGTGGGGAGGTACAATGCATTCACTGTGCCCGTGGGGAGGTACAATGCATTCAGTGGGCCCGTGGGGAGGTACAATGCATTCAGTGGGCCCGTGGGGAGGTACAATGCATTCACTGTGCCAGTGGGGAGGTACAATGCATTCACTGTGCCCGTGGGGAGGTACAATGCATTCAGTGGGCCCGTGGGGAGGTACAATGCATTCACTGTGCCAGTGGGGAGGTACAATGCATTCACTGTGCCCGTGGGGAGGTACAATGCATTTAGTGGGCCCGTGGGGAGGTACAATGCATTCAGTGGGCCCGTGGGGAGGTACAATGCATTCAGTGGGAGGTACAATGTATTATAAGATCATACAGTGAGCCGCATCATGTACTTACAAATGTTGTCTCTAGTAGATGCACTATACTCCGGATACAGCTCAAAAAAATGTTTGCAAACTTCCTCCCAAGCGCGTGCCTTCCGTACATTGTTGCTGTATTCCCTGCAGGTACTGTCCCAAATGGCAGGGCGGCCATGTACCTGCTCAACCAGCTCTCCCAGCTCCACATTGCGCTCTGCTGCTGTCACCATCGCTCTAGCCTGTCTCATCACTTCCTTTCACATCATCACTTCCTTTCGCATGGAATTATGGTTCTCCTTCCTGTTCTGTCCCCTCCTCCAGACGCCTTTGCAGACTTTCACTAGCTTTCACTGGCGTTCGAGCACGTTCGAACGCTACGCGGCCAGACGCAACCGCCTTCCAGAAGCTGCATGTTGCTTTCAGGACTAGACGCGACGCCGGGATCAACCGCCAGGCGTTTATGAAAGCTTGCAAAAGCCAGCCATAAACGCTCCCATTCACTTGAATGAGACGGCGGTAGATCCAAAAAAACGTCGCGTTTGAAAGCCCGCGTTTAACGCCGCAAAAACGTCCGTCTGAACCAGCCCTTAAGGTGCATACACACGTTCAACTTTGATTAAAAAATCTCTAGCCAACTTTACCACCGCCATGTGACGGTCAACATATTTTAAATAGATTGTGTAGGTAAGCTCTCCATCTACACGGAGTTAGGCGACACTATGGACGTAACGTGTGAGGAGGAGGATGATGAAGTACCTGCTGTTGGTGCAGTTTTGGAGGTGTCTGAGGCAAGTGAAGCTGGGGAGGATGATTATGATGATTATAATGATACGGATGCCACGTGGGATCCTAAGAGACAAGATGACCAAGGGGACAATTCAGAGGGGGAGCCAGAGAGGAGTAGGAGGAGTCGAGTTGCTGAAAGAAGCAGGGGGAGCTCGTCGTCAGAAACACCTGGTGGCAGTGTCCGGCGCCATGTATCGCCACCTATGGACAGCCAGCCAACATGCCTTTCAACGTCAGCTGCTGAGGCCACCATAGTGCCCACACCCCAGGGAAGCTCAGCGGTTTGGAAATTTTTTAGTGTGTCTGCCGTAGATCAGAGCAATGCCATCTGTTCTCTCTGCCTCTAAAAATTGAGCCATGGAAAGACCAACACCCACGTAAGGACAACTGCCTTACGAAGGCACATGCAGAAAAGGCACAAACTGCAATGGGAAGATCACCTGAGGAAAAGCAGCACACAAAAGCAAAGCCATCCTCCTTCTCCTCTTCCTTCTTCAGGTACATCATCTTCACCCGCTTTCTCCCTTGCACCTTCACAATCACAGCCACCCTCCTCCACTCCGCCTCTCACCTTGAGCGGTTCCTGCTCCTCTGCCCACAGCTGCAGCCAGGTGTCCGTGAGGGAAGAAGCCAATGTCTGCCAGTCACCCCCTTGCCCGGCGTCTGACAGCTGGCTTGGTGGAACTGTTAGCTTGCCAGCTGTTACCATACCAGCTAGTGGACTCTGAGGCCTTCCGTAAATTTGTGGTCATTAGGACACCGCAGTGGAAGATACCAGGCCACAATTATTTCTCTAAAAAGGCGTTACCCAAACTGTACCATGAAGTTGAGAGGCAAGTGGTGTCATCTCTGGCACACAGCATTGGGTCAAGGGTCCATCTGATCACGGATGCCTGGTCTGCCAAGCACGGTCAGGGCAGGTACATTACTTACACAGCCCATTGGGTCAACCTGGTGACCGATGGCAAGCAGGGAGTACGTGGCTGTGCAGCGGACCAACCTGTGACACCTCCATGGCTTGCAGGCTGGCCTGCTGCCACCTCCTCTCCTCTTGCTACATGCTATTTGCTGTAGTCCTCCTCCTCCTCCTTGGCTGAGTGGCAGTTCAACTCTACTGGTGCTGCGATCTGCCCTCTACAGCTACACAGCCCCAGCTCCCCAGGGCCTATGCTGCATGCCAGGTACGACGGTGTCACGCCATATTAGACATGTTTTGCCTCAAAGTGGAGAGTCACACTGGAGCAGCTCTCCTGGCTGCTCTTAACAAACAGGTGGATCAGTGGTTGACCCCACACCAACTGGACATCGGCAACGTGGTGTGTGACAACGGCAGCAATCTAATTTCAGCTTTGAATTTGGGAATGTTGACACATGTTCCCTGCATGGCCCATATGCTGAAGCTCATCATTCAGAGATTTGTGTTTAAGTAAGTACCCAGGCTTACAGGACGTCCTGAAGCAGGCCAGGACGTTGTGTGGGCATTTAAGGTGGTCTTACACGGCCATGGCACGCTTTGCCGACATTCAGCGGAGAAACAACTTGCCGGTGAGATGCTTGATTTGCGATAGCCCGACTTGCTGGAATTTGACCCTGGTTATGTTCGACCGCCTGCTACAACAGGAGAAAGCCGTCACCCAGTATGTCTACAACTACAGTAGAAGAACAGTCTGGGGAGATGGGGATGTTTTGGCCGAAGAACTGGACCCTCATGCGAAATGCCTGCAGGCTCATGCGGCCGTTTGAGGAGGTGACAAACATGGTAAGTCGCAGTGAAGGCGCCATCAGCGACTTGATCCTGTATGCTTTTTTCCTGGAGCGTGCCATGCGTAGAGTGGTGGATCAAGCTGTGGACGAGCGTGAACAGGAACAGGAGGAAGAGTTGTGGGATCAATTCTCATCAGAACCAGATGTTTCCTCAACACCTGTGGCAGCACAGAAGGGGGAGGAGGAGGAGGAGGAGGAAGAGTCGTGTGGGGAAGAGGAGTCAGACTCAGATGATGAGGAAGGTGTTTTTTTGGAGGAGAAGGCAGCAGAAGAGCAACCGCAGCAGGCGTCGCAGGGGGCTTGTGCTGCTCAACGTTCCCGTGGTATTGTTAGTGGCTGGGGGGAGGAGGAGAACTTACCTGTCTTCACTGAGGAAGAGCAAGAGGAGATGGATAGTACGTCTGGATCCAAATTTGTGCAGATGACATCTTTCATGCTGTCCAGCCTGTTGAGGGACCCCCGTATAAAAAAAACTCAAGAAAAATGAGCTGTACTGGGTGGCCACGCTACTAGACCCTCGGTATAGGCACAAAGTGGCGGAAATGTTACCAACTCACCTGAAGGCAGAAAGGATGCAGCACATGCAGAACAAGCTGGCAACTATGATTTACAGTGCATTTAAGGGTGATGTCACACCACAACAGAGTAAAGGTACCACTGCCAGTAATCCTCCTCCAATGTCCACGCAGGCAAGGACAGGTTGCTCCAGCGATCTCATGGTGATGTCGGACATGCAGACATTCTTTAGTCCAAAGCCTCGCCTTAGCCCTTCCAGGTCCACCTTCCACCAACGCCTCGGCCGGCAGGTAGCCGACTACCTGGCCTTAAGTGTGGATGTAGACACTGTGAGCAGCGATGAACCCCTGGACTACTGGGTGCGCAGACTTGACCTGTGGCCAGAGCTGTCACAATTTGCCATGCAACTTCTGTCTTGCCCTGCCTCAAGCGTCCTGTCAGAAAAGACCTTCAGCACAGCTGGAGGCATTGTCACTGAGAAGAGAAGTCGCCTAAGTCACAAAAGTGTTCAGTACCTCACCTTTATCAAAATTAATGAAGCATGGACCCCGGAGGGTTACTGCCCGCCTGAAGACTAAGTCAGTCCCCACACACAGCATCTCTGCCTGCACGCCGTGTGACTGACTGGCTGCCTGCCCCAAGACTAAGTCGCTCGCTACACAGCATCTCTGCCTGCAGGCCGCTTGACTGCCTTCTCCGCCACCACCAACAGGGTCCAGGACTCCAGGTGGATTCCTGAATTTTTAAGGACGCTGCTAGCAGCGGCCACTATAATACTTTTTCTGGTGTGTGTACATGCCTGCCTTATTTTTCTGGCTGCAGCTGCAACAACAAAACAAAAGACATGTACATGTGCAGGGTCGGACTGGGACACTGGGGGCCCACCAAAGAAATTTCAACCTGGGGCCCACACAACCCATGACTACGGTGAAAAAGGGGCGTGGCCATGCACCGGAAGGTGGGCATGGTCATGATGTATTATGGACAGGGCCAAATGTACATGATCTTAGCAGCATTGTAATTCAGAGACACTGCTGCCCAGCAAAACTTTGCATAGAGTCCCCTCCTTACTAAAGTAATGTCCTACTTTGCAGAGGTTGCGACCGCCGAGGTTGCGACCGCATCGGGGCCCTTAGGCCAAAGGGGCCCCAAAGGGCCCTCCCTCTACTACAGTATTACCTCTCTATTGGTCCTTTGCTCATAATAATCACTTCTATAGATACTTTGAACAGTGGTAATCATTAACAAGCTATTTCCCATCCCCTTCTTGCACCTCTGACACTGTAGTTGCCATTGGCAGGTTTTGGTGCGTCGTATCAATTGTTATGTATAGAGTGCTTTGGGGGCCCCATTGTAAAATTTGCATGGAGGCCTACAGCTCCTTAGCTACGCCACTGCTCTCAGCATGAGTGATTACAGCACTGAGAAGAGAATTTTTGTGCTGCAGGCAGCAATTGGAGCTCTGTCAGACAAGGAGGGGGGGCCCACCAGAGACCTGGAGAGGGGGCCCACCGAGGGAAAAAACTGTACTACTGTGGCCCAGTCCGACCCTGTACATGTGCCAATTCCCTTTTGTGATTGCTACCTTGCCGGGTTGAAGGGGCTTGTGTATCACAATGAAACAATGACCGCTGGCTATATGAGTGTCTCGGGGGGGGGGCACACCAAAGATAATAAGGTCATTGCTTGATTGTGGACAGACCAAATTCGATCAGCTGGACAGTGTCACTGTTCTGTCATTGAGCTACCCCAGTCTGACCATATGGGCTGGAAAGCCGCCATCACCTGCACTCTTGTCATGGTGCGCACCAGTCCAGCACGGCCGTCACTACACAAACAGCTGTTTGCAGTCACTTCATCTTTGACTGCACATTGCATTATACCTGGCAGTCAGTGCATACCTTTCACTGGAATGAATGGATGGCAGACTTGCCCTCCATAACAGATTGTCTTTAAAGGATTTAAAGTTGATTCGTCTCATATACAGCAGGGCCTCGAAAGTCCTCCTGTATTGTTATTTTTTTTGTCACTACCTCGGGACTTGCATGCCATGCCTGCTGCCTTCCTTGGATGTGTGGTGGTAGCCGTTTCTCAGGCTCCAACTCCGGACCGGGATCGAACCCTGATTCCCCAGCCATTACCCGTGGTCCCTATGGTACTGAGAAAGTACCATCGAAGGTTTCACACAGTTGAATGAATGGCAGACTTGCCCTCCATAACAGATTCTCGTTACAGGTACTGAACAGCCAGCAGAAAAAATAATTAAAAAAAAATAGATGTAAGCTTTAACTATGGTAGAGAAAGAACCATTGAAAGTTGATAAGGCAGTCAGACATTACCTGATATCACTGAGTGAGGAAGACCAATCCCGCCATGGTGCGCACCAGTCCAGCACGGACGTCACTACACAAACAGCTGTGTGCGGTGCGTTACACAGTGAGTTTGGTGTGTCAGTGTGAAGCAGTACACTAATTACACTCCACACTACCAATAGAATGGAGAATACTCTTCAAGATTGGACTGCTGACATTCAAATCCCTGCACAATCTGGGCCCTGGATACATGAAGGACTTGCTGAAGCTGCACCACACCTCTCACAACCTCAGATCAGCAAGTTCTATAAACTTGGTCACTCCCAGAGTGCACCTCAAAAAATCTGGAGACAGAGCCTTCTGTCATGCTGCCCCTACTCTTTGGAACTCCCTACCACACCCAGTAAAGACAGCACCATCCCTGGAGCTATTCAAATCCAGACTGAAAAGCCACCTGTTTAGCCTGGCATTTCCAGATTTATAAAATGCTTCCTCTGTACCACGATGGTCGGAGCCATGCTTATGCGCTTTGAGTCCCACGGGAGAAAAGCGCTTTACAAATGTTATTTGTTGTTGTTGTTGTTGATTGATGTATACACATGCAAGATGTTTTAAAGTACTTTAGGCCTCCAATTTAGCATACAATGTGACTTCTGCCCTTAAAACGCTGCTGTGCGTCAAATCCTGATTTTTCCCCGGGACTTTTGGTGTGTATCCCACTCCGCCATGCAAAAACTCAGATGTTAGACCCCTTGAAACATCTTCTCCATCACCTTTTGTGGCCAGCATAAATGTTTGTAGTTTTCAAAGTTCGCCTCCCCATTGAAGTCTATTGCGGTTCGCGAAAGTTAGCATGTTCGTAAACTTTTGCAGAGGTTCGCGTTCGCGTTCGCGAACCGAAAATCGGAGGTTCGGGCCATCTCTAGCTGCAAGCGTAACAAATACGCTTACAGGACGTGCAGAGGGGACGGAACACTCAGAAAGATTGCGGCTTCTCATAGAAGCGGACGGTTTTTCTAACAGGTACTTAGATCAATGAATGAGAACTGTGTTCCCATTCATTGATCTCCGGGCTAACGGACGGCAGCACAGGAGCATGCGGGAGCGCGATCGTCCGCGGGAGAATGCAGCAGCGCGGCAGCCTTTTGGACGTAGCAGCTATGTCCAAAAGGCTTAAACGGTTAATAGGTACAGCTAAAATGCGAAAATCCGTAATTTTATGTTCATGCGAAAATGCAAAATTTGATTCTTTGGGAACAAGCAAAAAAAGAAAAAAGAATTTCACAAAGATCTAATTATTTTTGAGCAAATTAATTTTAAAGAATCCCCCCAAAAAATCGAAAATGATATTTTGCTGCAGTAACTTTAATAGACACTGAGTTCTGTATTCACATTTTATGCATACTAAGAAAACAGACAGCATGGGGTCCCTTTCCCAAGCCTCTTTAACCCCTTTTCACCCATCCTGAATTCAGAAGCCAGACCGCACCCTGAGCTATACCAGCTCACATGGTCTAAAATGTGGGGGTCTCTGGAAGATTTCAATTTTCAATCAATTTTCTCAGAAAGTAAAAGATCTTTTTTTTTATTATTTCTTTTTTTTTTTTTTTTTTTTTACACTTGTACCCACTATTCCTCCTAACCATGCTGATTTGAGCAAACTTTTTTTTCTCACAATGGCCTCAATACTGGTAGGGTTGTCAAACAAATTACCTCATGTGAGGTAATTTACCTCATGAGGCAATGACATTTAGCAATTCTGGTAGGTTTTAGTCATGTTTTTCCTCATGAGGTAAATGATGAGGTAATTCTAACTCATGAGGTAATTTGCATTAATTTTACTGAAAATAACTATTCTCATGGAAATTAGGTTGCATGTTAGCACATAATTTACCGATCAGTGTAAGACCTGCCTGTACCTGGAGGTAAAGTCAATTTGTATGCATTTTGCAGTTTTTAGTGGAGTTACCGTACTATTCAGGCTGTGTAATAGAAAAGAATAGTAGAAATAAAACTCCACATATTTACTGGATTTTTTTAATAAGGGATGCCTATAAATATACTTTTCATAGGTTGCTACATAATCAAATACACCTTCCCCTTCCAAAAAAAAAACATCTTCCAAAGACTATCCTAATTTATGGAAGTCAATTAAAAACTACTATTATTCATTTACTGCATGCTTCCCGCTGAAATACCTCATGTTTTACCTCACTTTATGCATTTACCTCATGTTTTACCTCATGTTGTTACGCTTGGTGGTATATTCTCCACAGTAGCACGACATGCATAACCTGATGTGAAGGAGGTACACACGCTAGCACAAGGAACCAGGATATCCCCAGTTTAGTGGAGGAGAGGACTGACTCCAACAGGAGATGTGGCGCACAGAGCAGGCGTAGATCCGAACAGCCACAAACAATCCTTTCACTATAGTGGCTCAGCGCAAGGTAGCGCTGAGCGCATAAACCAGAACTCAGAAGATCAGGACAGGTAACAGAATGAATGCTTGCTTAACTAGTCACTGCTTAAGTGACAGCAAGCGTCCAAAACAAGACAGACTGGAATGAGGCAGCCAATGCAATTGCAGCGGTGGCGTGCCTCACAAGGACAGGACAGAATAGTCGGGAAATAGAGTCAAAGAAAGCAGATGTAATACACACAAATATACAACAGGTATGATTTTCTAGCGTATTATGATTACAGCTATCAATAAACTACAAACGACTAACTGAAATATGTATATATCGGCGATAAACCAATATGACATAAGCAAGGAACACTAACTATGAACTGGAGCAGGGCAAGGAACAAGACTAGGAAGGATTCGCTACTTCTACGCAGAAGTGAACGCAATCCACGGAAGGTAACAGGAACAGGACTGAACTAGCTAAGCACGGGTGATCACGATACGCGCAACCTACCAAAACGTGCTGGAAACTGACTGACTGAACACAGGATATAAACAGTTCGAGTACGTATATATCAGCGACACTGATGTATTAACGTAACACGAATACAAGGAAAATAACAAACACGCTAGTATGCGTATATATTGGCGATGAACCAATATATGATGCAAGACTAGCAAAGTAACAATTACTGATAAACAGAATAAAAGAATAACTGATGGTAACAGAGGCGCCAATTTAGAGTAAAATGATTTAAAAACCGTTTAAAAGGAGGGGGGTTGGTGGTTACCACCCTCAGATATATAATGACCAGCCAATTAGTGGTTCTACATAAATAATAAAATTTATTATAAGTTCTCCAGGCTTATAATAAATTTTATTATTTATGTAGAACCACTAATTGGCTGGTCATTATATATCTGAGGGTGGTAACCACCAACCCCCCTCCTTTTAAACGGTTTTTAAATCATTTTACTCTAAATTGGCGCCTCTGTTACCATCAGTTATTCTTTGATCTAGTCCACCCCTGGTGGAGGGGTATATCCCCACTTCTGTCTACGGAGAGCGACTTCTTAATACCTGAGTGGGGTCAGGTCACAATTCTCCCCACCTGCACGTCCAGTGGTTGCCTTTGTGGTAACCTAGACTTGTGAGTATAATACTCGTAATCGTTTTGTCATTTTCCTTTACTTAACATACTACACTATATTGGGCTCTCGGTCCTTTCTTTTTTACATTCTTCTAAGCTCCCTGATAAACAGAATAGAATTAAAAGGACTCACTGACCCCTGCGCAGGAGTCAGTGCAGTCCACACGGACTAGGAACGGGGGGCCGAGACAGAGTAACAGACTGATCTGAAACTATGATGGCTCAAGGAGCCCTGCAGGAAGCAGATCTTTATACTGAGGTCATCCAATGGGAGCAGACATGCAGATTCCCACACAGGTGAATGGTAATGATTCAATCCTGAGCTGGCCAGAACTGCAGAGCCACTGCAGATGGAATCAGCAACTAGAGTGCAACCCAAACTATGCAAGCAAATGCATGTAATGACATCAAAAACTGCTTGTCTTCAATAAAACTGCAGCCAGCAGTACATGCTGCAGACGTGATCATAACAGTACCCCCCCCCCCCCCCCTTAATGGCGGATACTAGACGCCTTTCAAAACTGACATTCCCAACAAAACAATCTGACTGATAATTCATGATGGCCGGGACTTTCTGACAAGACCAAATTCCAGAATCAGTCACCACAAGACTGGACCCATCAGAACCAGAACCTACAAAACCATTCCCGTCAGTACTACAAGCCTCAGTGTGATACCCATCAGAACCGCGATTTCCAGAAAAAAGCCCCCCCCCCCCTTCCCCGAAACTCTCTGGGCGATACCCACCGCCTTCCAGGGACTGTCCAAAAATGCCAAAGCCTTTGCAATGCCCACCAGAACTGTCTTTACCGACACAAAACCCACTGTTGAGCCAGTCCAAGGTACCAGGACAAGTTTCCTCAGAGCTCTCCCAGAACACTTTGAATTTCCATAGAGATCCCAAAAGCTTAGAACGCCCTTTAGGCTCACATGGAGAACTATCAAGAACCCCTATGGAACCCAGGGCAATTCCAGTGTCAGGGTTACAAGGACAAATATCAAGATCAGGGCTTTCAGGGACCAGAACCATCTCTGGGCATGCAGGCAGACTGGCAACATCAGAACATGTCTCCACTAAGGAAGCATCTGAGCACGCCAACACCTTAGACACACTTGGGCATTCTGGCACACGGAGCACATCTGGGCACACCAGCACAAGAGAAACTTCTGGGCATGTCAAGGAACTGCGGACCTCAGAGTCAGTCAAGATAGGATCGAAACCAGGACTGGGCAAAAAAAATCCATCATGACTAGACTTCGCAACTACAGGACTCTCACAAAAGAATGCAGGATCAGACTTAGATGTCACTGATTCTAGCAAGATTATTAACAAATCATGTTCAGGGGCATTTACAAGACAGGACACATCTTCTGATGTATGCACTGAACTAGACAGGGTTTCCATAGCCTCTTCTGGACTGGACAGAGACTCATCTAACACACTGGTTTGGAGCTCATGAAGGGCTGCAAAACAAGTCAGTATTGCAGCAACCCCCACTGAACTAGGCAAAACTGAGGTGGACAGGAAGGGGACTCTGGAACTTCTGCCACACCGGCCAGAGAACCAGAATTTTCCAGGATACAGGGCTGGGTTTCAGGAACACTCATTAATTCGGACTGAAATTCTGAGATTTCTATTATCTTTTCCAGAGAGTCAGAATTATCCATGCTACAGGGCAATACTTCTAAACAGTGGTGCTCAGCAGAGCTCGAATATTCGAGTAGCTCGAATATTCGAGCTCTTTTTCAGCTATTCGAGCTCGGTATTCGAGCTCCGAATAGCTGTAGCTATTCGAATGGGCTATTCGCGTACACTCGAATAGCCCATTCACTATTCGAGCTATTCGAGCAAACGGCGCTATTCGAGCTCGGTACCGAGCTCGAATAGCGTCATAGCCCAGATTGATGTCCTTAGAGCCAATCAGAGGGCTCCCAGGCCCTCTGACGGCAGCCAATCACAGAGGGGGACCCTGGCCAGCCCCTACCCTATAAATAGCGGCCGCCATGTTACGTTTCTCCGTCCTTGCCTGAGACTTGCATAGAGAGAGAGTTGCTCCTTTGTGCTTTGGCTTAGCAAGAGCTTTATTGTGGTCATTTACCTAGCGTTTTTGCTCACATACACCTCCTATACACACCTATATTGTTGTTAGTTAGTTAGACATTGTATTTTAGTTAGTAGGCTTTTGTGTTACATAGAGACAGGCCAGCTGCTGCAGGCTTACAGCTTTAGGCCTCAGGGCCTGCCTGTGTGGGCAGCTGTCCTCCTGTCCTCTGTTTATTTCTCTCTATTCTATACCAGTATTTCTGCTGTCCTTTACTACTGATTGTATTAGTATTGTAGTTATATACTGTAACTGTACTAGGACACTCACTGTCACTCTTCATAGGCTACTAGCTGCTCCTGCGTGTGTGCACTCACTGTCTGTGTACACACTACACACACTCTATTTCCAAGTTCTGATAACTGATTGATTATTGTAATTGAATATTGTAATTAGTTAGTTGTACTCACTGTTACTACTTACTGTACTAGGAGTCTAGGACACTCAGTCACTGTTCATAGGCTACTAGCTCCTGCGTGTGTGCACTCACTGTCTGTGTACACACTACACACACTCTATTTCCTTCTGATAACTGATTGATTATTGTAATTAGTTAGTTGTACTTACTGTTACTACTTACTGTACTAGGAGTCTAGGACACTCAGTCACTGTTCATAGGCTACTAGCTCCTGCGTGTGTGCACTCACTGTCTGTGTACACACTACACACACTCTATTTCCTTCTGATAACTGATTGATTATTGTAATTAGTTAGTTGTACTTACTGACTGTTACTACTTACTTACTTACTGTACTAGGGACACTCACTCAGTCACTGTTCATAGGCTAGCTCCTGCGCGTGTTTGCGCGTGCGTGCACTTACTGTCTGTAGTGTACACACACTAAATTTACTTGTGATTACTGATTATTGTAACTGCTAGTTGTACTTCCTGACTGTTACTACTTACTTACTGTACTAGGGACACTCACTCAGTCACCTCACCCACCAACCCACTCCATTAAAGTACCCCACTTTTCACCCGCCCTTTTAAAAAACTTTTGTCTATACGCCCAAAACATCGAAGATGTCTGGAAGTGGCAGCCAGCGTGGTTTGGGCAAGGGGAAGGGCAGCAAGGGAATCAGGAGGAGAGGGAGCAGCATTGTGGCAAGCCGCGGGCGCGGGCGCGCCACCATGCACAGTTCCGCAGCAGCAGCAGCAGCGTCAGTGGCTAACATTCCTCCCATAGCCACTGGCCGTGGACGCCTTGGGCGCCGCCCAGCAGGAGCATCTGCAACTCACGCTGCAGAGACACAGCAGCAGCAGCGTGTAGAACCTGCTCCGATTTTCCTCCAGCCGGGTCGGAAACGTCCCATTGAGGAAAAGCATGCAGACACTGTGGTGCAACTCATGACGGAGGATGAGCAGCCCGCCATCAGCTCTGCATCTGAGGCCTCCACCCTCACCACCACCACCACCACCCCTGTTCGCAGCAGCCGCCCAGCAGGGTCTGGGGAGGAGGCCAGTTCACCGTCACTCGCCGACCTGTCATTCAGCAGTCAAGCCCCCCAAGCCCCACCCCCAACCACCACAGGGAGACAGGCAGCAGCGCTTCCATGCCGTAGGGGGATGTTTCTGTCACCAATCTGGCGCTTTTTCACCATGCCCACAGTGTACAGCAAGTACGCCACTTGCAACCACTGTCAGCGGAAGTTGAGCAGAGGTGCAGACCCCTTAAAGTTCTGCACCAGCTCGCTCATCAACCACCTTGCTGCGAAACATTTCCACCAGCATCAGGAGTTCCAGAGGCTGAAGGCATCTGGTGCTGGCAGTGGCACCACACCCATCACTGCACAGCCTTCAGCAGCAGCAGCAACAGCAGCCACCCGCCCTCCTGCTCCTCCAGCAGCACCAGCAGGAGTGCGGAAACGCACTGCTCCTCCCCCCTCTGCAACTCCTGCCGCCGACACTGAGGCCTGTTCTGGCAGCCAGTCCTCAGTGGCCTCCTCCGCTGTGTCTGCTGATTCCCGTGCCAGCAAAAGGCCACGCCAGAGCCTTTTGAGCGAGTCCTTCCAGGGGGTGGTTAGGGCTCTGCCTCCCAGCAGCCGTCGCGTGCGGCAGCTGAACGGCTTGCTGGCACGGGCCATGTGCTCCCAACTCCTGCCGTACACGCTCGTGCAGGAGGGGAGCGACATTCGTGCG
Source organism: Hyperolius riggenbachi (assembly GCF_040937935.1). Taxonomy (NCBI): domain Eukaryota; kingdom Metazoa; phylum Chordata; class Amphibia; order Anura; family Hyperoliidae; genus Hyperolius; species Hyperolius riggenbachi. Next base: position 35,066,337 of record NC_090651.1, on the reverse strand, counting down.
CTGCTTGCTTGCGCAGCCCCAGACTGGCAGCTCCCCAGCAGACACTTTTTCTCCCGCAAGGCCATTCCTGCACTGCACCGCTTTGTGATGGCCAATGTGGAGCGAGGGCTGGAGCACGCGGTTGGTGAAAGGGTCCACGTCACCATGGACTCCTGGAGCAGCCGCTTCGGGACAGGCCGCTACCTGTCCTTCACTGTCCACTGGGTCAGCTTGGTGGAAGGGGTGAGGATGGGAGAGCAGCAGCGGGCACAGCAGCAGCAGCAACACAGTGGGTGGTGCCACCCCGCAGGGTCAGGGGAACTGCAGCAGGTTCCTCCGATCCTCTGCCATCCTCCGGCACACCTGGCCAAACCCCCTGCCTCAGCAGCAGCGTGAAGGCCCGCCACTGCCAAGCGCTGCTGCACTTGGTCAGCCTTGGGAAGACCAAGCTGACGGCAACCCATGTGTTGGCCAAACTCCAGGAGCAGGAGAGGATTTGGCTGACCCCCAGAGGCCTCAGAGTCGGAGAGGTGGTGGCCGACAATGGGGCCAATCTGGTTGCCGCAATAGACAGGGGAAACCTGACCCACATCCCTTGTCTTGCCCACGCGCTGAACCTGGTAGTGCAGAAGTTCTTGCGCACCTACCAGGGGATGGGCGAACTGCTGGAAACGGCAAGGAACGTTGTGCGTCACTTCCGGCGCTCGGCTGCAGCCTGTGCGAGCCTGGAAGACGTGCAAAAGGAGCTGGATCTGCCACGCCATCGGCTGATCCTTGACGTTCCGACTCGCTGGAACTCCACCCTGGCGATGTTGGAGCGTCTGGTTGAACAGAAGCGCGCTGTCAAACAGTACCTTGCCCTGGCCACTGTTTCCGCCGCTCAGAGAAGGGACAAGACCAGCAACATCCCGTCCATCGTCCCCGATGATGACTGGAGGCACATGCAGCAGGTGTGCTTAGTGCTGGCTCCCTTTCTGCAGGCCACTAACATGGTGAGCAGGGACCATGCTATGGTCTGCGAGTGGGTGCCCCTGGTTTGTCTGCTGAACAGGGCCCTCGATGCTTTGCTGGAACAGGGAGCGGCAGCCTTGGACCAGCAGGAGCGGCAAGCAGCTGCACAGTCCACCTCTGAGGGGGAGGAGGAGGAGGACTTGGTGGAGGTCCCTGACCTTGCTGCTGATGAGGGGGAGCAGCACAGTGCAGCTGAGTTGGTGCGGGGGTGGAGAGAGGATGAGGCTGACGAGGCAGAGGAGGAGGATGAGGACAGCAGCACTGCCGTCGATGTGCCAGCAGACGTGGCCCGCCTCTTCCCAATGGCAGCGCACATGCTGACGTGCCTGCGCAGAGACCCCAGGGTGATCCAGATGAAGCAGAGGGAGGACATCTGGATCAGATTGATGTTGGACCCACGCCTCAAGGGGAAGTTGTGCCAGTTCCTGCCGCCTGCAGGAGGAGACCCAGCGCAACAAATAAGGAGCTTGCAGCAGGCCCTTGTTGAGCGCTTGGAGGAAGCCTTCCCCCAGCCTTCCACCCCCACTGTCCAGCAGCCAGCACAGAGGCAGCAGCAGGTGCCTGCATCCAGCAGCAAGCGCCCCACAGACCTGCTGTCTCTCAGCCACGAGCTCTACAGGACTGTAGAGGCTCCGGCAGCAGTGACTAGAGAGGAGGTGCATGCAGCAGCATCCTCCACCGGTCACAGCCAGCGCCTGACCCGCATGGTGGCTGACTACATGGGGTCCTACAGCGGGCTTGACAGCGATGCCCCTGTTGATCCCATGGAGTATTGGGTCAAGCGCCTGGAGATCTGGAGCGAGCTGGCGCAGTACGCCCTGGAAGTGCTGTCCTGCCCCCCTTCCAGCGTGCTGTCCGAGCGCTGCTTCAGTGCAGCTGGTGGCGTGGTCACCGAGAAACGCTCACGTCTGTCTCACAAGTCTGTGGACAGACTGACGTTTCTCAAGATGAACCAGGCGTGGGTGGAAGGCGAGTTCCTGGCCCCTGTTGTCGGCGAGAGGGGGACATGAACTGGCTAAGAACCATCGTTAATGTGCCTTACCACCCTTTACCACCTCCTGGCTCCTGCTCACTAAGCCAGCCTGGTTCACTTTGACTATTACGTCGCCTGCAGCCACACATTTTACACCTACAGTGGGCTGCTGTGTGCTGCTGCTGCTGTCTGTCTGTGTTTCCCACCGCCAGGGTACACAGATTTACCTTCTGCTGCCACTCTGCCACCAGCTATTACGTCAAAAAATAGCTATATATCTGTGTAATTTCTTTTACAAACAAAACCAAAAAACCATTAAAAAAAAAAGGTTTAATTTTTCTGAGGTGCCCGGGTTGAAAACTGTGTTGTCCCAGTTGTGTATTGGACACAATGTGGGCTGCACGACCGCTGTCTGGGACCTCCTGTTGTGTTTATTTACGGCCTGGTATCACCGCTAGGTACCAGGGCTATTATGTCACGCTGTCTACCTGCTGCCACACTCACACTACTCCTCCATTACTCCTGCTGCTGCTGTCTGTCTGTGTTTCCCACCGCCAGGGTACACAGATTTACCTTCTGCTGCCACTCTGCCACCAGCTATTACGTCAAAAAATAGCTATATATCTGTGTAATTGGTTGTAAAACCAAAACTACAAAACCATTACAAAAAAAGGTTTAATTTTTCTGAGGTGCCCGGGTTGAAAACTGTGTTGTCCCAGTTGTGTATTGGACACAATGTGGGCTGCACGACCGCTGTCTGGGACCTCCTGTTGTGTTTATTTACGGCCTGGTATCACCGCTAGGTACCAGGGCTATTATGTCACGCTGTCTACCTGCTGCCACACTCACACTACTCCTCCATTACTCCTGCTGCTGCTGTCTGTCTGTGTTTCCCACTGCCAGGGTACACAGAATTACCTTCTGCTGCCACACTGCCACCAGCTATTACGTCAAACAATAGCTGCTCACATAATTACTCCTCCATTCCTCCTCCTGCTGCTGCTGCTGTCTGTCTGTGTTTCCCACCGCCAGGGTACACAGATTTACCTTCTGCTGCCACTCTGCCACCAGCTATTACGTCAAAAAATAGCTATATATCTGTGTAATTGGTTGTAAAACCAAAACTACAAAACCATTACAAAAAAAGGTTTAATTTTTCTGAGGTGCCCGGGTTGAAAACTGTGTTGTCCCAGTTGTGTATTGGACACAATGTGGGCTGCACGACCGCTGTCTGGGACCTCCTGTTGTGTTTATTTACGGCCTGGTATCACCGCTAGGTACCAGGGCTATTATGTCACGCTGTCTACCTGCTGCCACACTCACACTACTCCTCCATTACTCCTGCTGCTGCTGTCTGTCTGTGTTTCCCACCGCCAGGGTACACAGATTTACCTTCTGCTGCCACTCTGCCACCAGCTATTACGTCAAAAAATAGCTATATATCTGTGTAATTGGTTGTAAAACCAAAACTACAAAACCATTACAAAAAAAGGTTTAATTTTTCTGAGGTGCCCGGGTTGAAAACTGTGTTGTCCCAGTTCTGTATTGGACACAATGTGGGCTGCACGACCGCTGTCTGGGACCTCCTGTTGTGTTTATTTACAGCCCTGGTATCACCGCTAGGTACCAGGGCTATTATGTCACGCTGCCTGCCTCATTGACTGCATGCTGCCACACACTCATCCTCCTCCTCCTGCTGCTGAATTTACCTCCTGCTGTCTGTGTGTTTCCACTGCCAGGGAGCACATACAATGGCGCTTCCAACATGCGTGCGCCACCAGCTATTTGTTGTTACGCTCAAAAATAGCTGCATTTCTTTAAAAAAAAAAAATGAAAAGAGAAATAAGTGAAGAAGAAGAAGACGATATAGGAGAAGATGAAGAAGAAGAAGATGAAGAAGAAGAAGATGAAGAAGATGAAGAAGATGAAGATGAAGAAGATGAAGAAGATGAAGAAGAAGATGAAGAAGATGAAGAAGATGAAGAAGAAGAAGATGAAGAAGATGAAGAAGAAGAAGATGAAGAAGATGAAGAAGATGAAGATGAAGAAGATGAAGAAGAAGAAGATGAAGAAGAAGAAGAAGAAGAAGATGCAGAAGAAGAAGAAGAAGATGAAGATGAAGAAGAAGAAGAAGAAGAAGAAGAAGAAGAAGAAGAAGAAGAAGAAGAAGAAGAAGAAGATGAAGAAGATGAAGAAGAAGATGAAGAAGAAGAAGATGAAGAAGATGAAGATGAAGAAGATGAAGAAGAAGATGAAGAAGATGAAGATGAAGAAGATGAAGAAGATGAAGAAGATGAAGATGAAGAAGATGAAGAAGAAGAAGATGAAGAAGAAGAAGAAGACAATATAGAAGAAGAAGAAGAAGATATAGAAGAAGAAGAAGAAGATATAGAAGATAAAGAAGAAGAAGAAGAAGAAGAAGAAGTATATACAGTACTGAACAAAATTCTGGACACAACTTCTCTTTTCACCTTTTTTTTTTTAAAGGAACATCCCCACATAATCACTTGCTGTTGTTACTTGGAAAAAAATATGTTTCTTGCATCATTCACCCTCAAAACAAGTGTTGGGAAGCTATTTAAGGCCAATTCGAATAGTCAGCTCAAATAATGAGCTCGAATACCGACTCGAATAGTGAGCTCGAAGTCCGAGGTCGAATCGAATAGTAAAATTTATTCGACTCGAATATTCGACTGACCTCGAATAATTTACTATTCGAATTCGACCAAACTCTAATTTTAAAAAGGGGTATTTGAGCACCACTACTTCTAAAACATTCAGAGGACAGGGCTGAAGTTCCCTGGCTACTGTGATATCAGAGATGGACTCAACATCATTAGCAAAATCAGACGGTGTACAGGGCAAGGTATCTAAAACGCTTGCTGACAAGGACAATGCTTCAATGGCTTCTGCTTCACTAAGCAGGGATTCATCAAGTTTTACTAGAGCAGACTGTAATTCCAAAACAGCTGCTAAACAAGTGAATTTTACTGTAACACCCACTGAAGTAAGCAGAGCCTCTGAGTCTTCTGCTCGAGATCTTAAAGCATCTACAATACTGAGTGAAGCATAAGACTCTGTAATTTCAGCTTCACTGGACAGAATCACTGAACAGTCCATATTGCAGGGCAGAACCATGGAAGCCAAGGGCGTAGGGCCCGTGGTCGCAGCGGTCGCCTTGGCGACCGGGCCCGGCTCCTGAGGAGGCGGGGGAGGGGCCCGGGGGGCCCATCTCCGTTTGGAGGGCCATGCACCCGTGCGCGCTGGTAGGAGGGAGCCGCAGCCGCGGGGAGGGCAGCCCGACCTCTCCCTCCCTCCTCTCCCCGGGCCCCCCCCCCCTCAGATGCAGAGTGAGCGGCTCACGGAAGCGCTATAGGCAGAACTCACCTCCCTGTCTTCCACTCGCCGCTGATCTCCTCTCTGGCTGGCTCTGCATAGATGTTGTTACACACGCAGCTTCCGGCTAAACAGGAAGCTGCGTGTGTAACAGCATCTATGCAGAGCCAGCCAGAGAGGAGATCAGCGGCGATTGGAACCAGGGATGGAGGTGAGTTCTGCCTACAGCGCTTCCGTGAGCCGCTCACTTTGCATCTGAGGGGGGGGGGGGGGGGGCCCGGGGAGAGGAGGGAGGGAGAGGTCGGGCTGCCCTCCCCGCGGCTGCGGCCCCCCCCCTCCATTATGGGGACGGGGCAGCTACCTAATCTATCCTGGGGGGCAGCTACCTAACCTATCCTGGGGGGCACCTACCTAATCTAACCTATACTGGGGGGCACCTACCTAATCTATCCTGGGGGCAGCTACCTAATCTATCCTGGGGGGCACCTACCTAATCTAACCTAACCCGGGGGGGGGGGGGCAGCTACCTAATCTAACCTATACTGGGGGGCCCCTACCTAATCTATCCTGGGGGGCAGCTACCTAATCTATTCTGGGGGGCAGCTACCTAATCTAACCTATACTGGGGGGCACCTACCTAATCTATCCTGGGGGCAGCTACCTAATCTATCCTGGGGGGCAGCTACCTAATCTAACCTAATCCTGGGGGGCAGCTACCTAATCTATCCTGAGGGGCAGATACCTAATCTATCCTGGGGGGCACCTACCTATTCTAACCTAATCCTGGGGGGCAGCTATCTAATCTATCCTGGGGGGCAGCTACCTAATCTAACCTATACTGGGGGGCACCTACCTAATCTAACCTATACTGGGGGGCACCTACCTAATCTATCCTGGGGGGCAGCTACCTAATCTATCCTGGGGGGCAGCTACCTAATCTATCCTGGGGGGCAGCTACCTAATCTATCCTGGGGGGCAGCTACCTAATCTAACCTATACTGGGGGGCACCTACCTAATCTATCCTGGGGGGCAGCTACCTAATCTATCCTGGGGGGCAGCTACCTAATCTATCCTGGGGGGCAGCTACCTAATCTAACCTATACTGGGGGGCAGCTACCTAATCTATCCTGGGGGCAGCTACCTAATCTATCCTGGGGGGCAGCTACCTAATATATCCTGGGGGGCAGCTACCTAATCTATCCGGGGGGAAGCTACCTAATCTATCCTGGGGGGCAGCTACCTCATCTAACCTATACTGGGGGGCACCTACCTAATCTATCCTGGGGGCAGCTACCTAATCTATCCTGGGGGGCAGCTACCTAATCTAACCTATACTGGGGGGCAGCTACCTAATCTAACCTATACTAGGGGGCACCGACCTAATCTAATTTATACTGGGGGCACCTACCTATCTAACCTATACTGGGGGCACTTACTTATCTAACCTGTATTGGGGGCACCTAGCTAGCCTATACAGGTGGCAACTAAACTGGCTACCTATATTGGAGGCACCTACCTAACTAACCTATACTGGGGGCACCTACCTATCTAACCTACGCTGGGGGCAACTATTCTGGCTACCTATATTAGAGGCACCCACCTAGCTAACCTGTACTGGGGGCACTTATCTATCTAACTTATACCGGCGGCGCCTGCCTATCTCACCTATACCGGGGGCAACTATACTGGCTTACCTATGCCTGACTACCTATACTGGGGGTACCTATAGCTGGCTATAGGGATTTTGATATGTGTGTGCATTCGTCGGGTGTTGCCGGGGGAGGGGGGGCTGTTGTTGCCGGGGGGGGCCCACATCCAGATTCCGCATCGGGGCCCAGAGGTTTGTAGCTACGCCACTGATGGAAGCACCTGCTGGATAGCAAAATGATTCTGTGAGTTGAGTTTCATTGGAAAGAATTGAACAATTCATGGTACAGGGTGAATTCACAGGAATATTTTCTGAACAAGGCAATGATTCTGCGATTTTAGGTTCACATGATAGATGCTCAGAAAAATTTGTGGAACTAGAGCCAGGGCCGGCGCTACCATAGAGGCAAAGGAGGCAGCTGCCCCAGGGCCCCAGAGCTTGTAGGGGCCCCCAGTGGCTACAAGAGGAAAAAAATTCAAATTGACCTTATAGTTTTTGAGAAAATCGATTTTAAAGTTTCAAAGGAGAAAAAATACACATTTAAAAACCAGCCAACTTTAATGGTTAATAGCAAATCCACCTTAAATGCTAGAAACCCTAAATTTGCAGGATATGTTAAGGAGATCATTGGGAATAAGAGGACAAATTTTTTTTTCAAAAAGACCTTATAGTTTTTGAGAAAATCGATTTTTAATGTTTAGAAGGAAAAAAGTATACTTTTAAATGCAGTAAATGTCACTTTTAGTAGCAAACCTAACGGTAGTGTAATTTTACATGCATCAAACGAAAGCGCAATACATTTCCTGACAGGGTTTCCAGGGGTCCATACGCAGCCGCAGCGCTTTGGCCAGGGATCACTATACAGCCGCAATATGGCTGTATGAAGATCCCTGGCATTTTTTTCCTATTTTCCCATTTTTTTTTATGTTTAGAGTGTGGGAATTTTTTTTTTAATTATGTGGGGTCCCCCCTCCTGAAACTTTTTAACCCCTTGTCCCCCATGCAGGCTGGGGTAGCCAGAATGTGGAGCTCCGACCGATTGGGGCTTCAAACCCTGACTATACCAGCTGCAAAAAAGGTCCCTTAATGCCAATTTTTGCTCCGGGGTATCTGTTGGGGGGCCCCCAGGTTTATTTTGCCCTGGGGCCCCATTGTTGCTTAAACCGGCCCTGACTAGAGCAAGGTACAGAAACAAGAGGATCAGTACACAGGGCTTGTGAACCTGAACCATAGCTTTTCAACTGTGAGATTGGAAAATTCAGATGCCGGGGTTCTAAGGCTACCAAACATGATTGCTGAGACTCAGGAACTGATGTAGTGCATCTATTGGTGTCTGCTGGATCAGACAGGAATTGATCTTTATCAACACAGGTAAATTCTACAGAAGTGTTTGTTGAGGCAGGCCATAATTCTTTGATTTCTGTTTCACTGAACAAAGACTCATGAGTACTGGCTAGACTGGACTCAGAAGTCAGCAGGACCTCTGGATCCTCTGCTGAGAAATTTGTGCAGGGCAAGGTTAAGGAAGTATCAGTAGCTTCTGTCTTACTGGGAAGTAACACTGAGTTATCCATGGTACAGGGTGGAATTACAGGAACATTTACTGGACAAGGCAGGGATTCAGGAACTTCAACTTCACACAAAAGGAGCTCTGAATCACTCGCTGAATCAGCCAGAGGTGCTGAAGCAGGCGGGTCAGAAAGCCAAATTTGCGAATCTGGAGTCAAGTTCAATTGTGAAACTGGAAAACTCAGAGACAGAGGTTCTGAGGTCACCTGACTGGATTGCGGAGCCTGACAGTGTGCTTTCCCTGGTATCAACTGATTGAATCGCATACAAATCATCCAAAATCATTTCCCACACATCGATCAATGGAGCCACAAAGTCATACCCACACACACCAGTTTTTATTAGTTATAGGCAGACTTAATGCATGCATTCAATACTGCTTCACTTTTAGCACTGAAGAAATGACAGAATGAACTTGAATCACTGTTTAATTCACAGACCAGAGCTTCAATCTCCCATTTCTCAAATGGAGGATCCCATGCACACTTAACGACAGCTGAACATTCAGGCTGAACACAGTTCACAGGTGTGGTTGTGGCAGGAACATGTATTGGGTTATTTAGCAGGCGAATGGCAGATTTCTTATTCCTAAGAATCTCCAAAACCTGTAAAAAGTAATGAACTGTAGTATATGCAAATTTTCCTTGCTGCACAAACAAGTTGATTTGCTCAATACTCTGTAATATGTCTTCATAATCATATTCAGACAATTCATTTAAACAAGAATTTTTATTCTCCCTGGCTAGCAACGAAAGTTCATTAGTAGTTTCATAGGTCCATTTGACTCCCCTGAATGGTAACTGAATTTCATCATCTGCTAATGGCGGAGTCTCATTACAGATCTGCTGCGCAGTCGCTAAGGGCAACGCCTCTGCTGGTTGTGAACGTTTCCTGGAACGTTTGCACTTATTTTTATGTGAGACTTTAGACTTTGCTGCCTTAGGCGATTTATTCACAGATGAAGGAAAGTTATCAGTACAACTATTTGCTTGCTGATCATTTTTGCAAGCAGTTAAAGGAACAGCTGATTGACAAGCTGCCAGGAGCTCATTAAAAGAGTAAGGCAAATTAGTTTTGCGCAGCCAGTTATGGATCACAAACACTAAAAATTCCAGCGGTCTCTCTTTCAAATTGGTATGATCCAGGACATCATAAGCCCACTGAAACAATTTCCCCTTAAACAAGATATAAACTAGCTGGGGTGCCCACGTTGAAACAGGAGTAGCTTGAAGCTTGGAATTGGCCAGAAACCTGGTACATTCAGAAAAAAACTCATTTTCTGTTTCAGACTTAAGTTTCTCAAATTTCTTAAAGAAACAGGAACCATAATAAACAGTGACATATTTTCTGGAAGTCTCCTCCACAATGGGGATTTGTAATGGGGCTATCATAATGTTACGCTTGGTGGTATATTCTCCACAGTCAGCACGACATGCATAACCTGACGTGAAGGAGGTACACACGCTAGCACAAGGAACCAGGATATCCCCAGTTTAGTGGAGGAGAGGACTGATTCCAACAGGAGATGTGGTGCACAGAGCTGGCATAGATCCGAACAGCCACAAACAATCCTTTCACTATAGTGGCTCAGCGCAAGGTAGCGCTGAGCGCATAAACCAGAACTCAGAAGATCAGGACAGGTAACAGAATGAACGCTTGCTTAACTAGTCACTGCTTAAGTGACACAGCAAGCGTCCAAAACAAGACAGCTTGGAATGAGGCAGCCAATGCAATTGCAGCGGTGGCGTGCCTCACAAGGACAGGACAGAATAGTCGGGAAATAGAGTCAAAGGAGGCAGACTTAATACACACAAATATACAATAGGTATGACTTCCTAGCGTATTATGATTACAGCTATCAATGAACTACAAACGACTAACTGACATATGTATATATCGGCGATAAACTGATATATGACATAAGCAAGGAACACTAACTAAGAACTGGAGCAGGGCAAGGAACAAGACTAGGAAGGAATCGCTACTTCTACGCAGAAGTGAACGCAATCCACGCAAGGTAACAGGAACAGGACTGAACTAGATAAGCACGGGTGATCACGATACGCGCAACCTACCAAAACGTGCTGGAAACTGACTGACTGAACACAGGATATAAACAGTTCGAGTACGTATATATCAGCGACACTGATGTATTAACGTAACACGAACACAAGGAAAATAACAAACACGCTAGTATGCGTATATATTGGCGATGAACCGATATAGGATGCAAGACTAGCAAAGTAACAATTACTGATAAACAGAACAGAACTAAAAGGACTCACTGACCCCTGCGCAGGAGTCAGTGCAGTCCACACGGACTAGGAACGGGGGGCCGAGACAGAGTAACAGACTGATCTGAAACTATGATGGCCCGAGGAGCCCTGCAGAAAGCAGATCTTTATACTGAGGTCATCCAATGGGAGCAGACATGCAGATTCCCACACAGGTGAATGGTAATCATTCAATCCTGAGCTGGCCAGAACTGCAGAGCCACTGCAGATGGAATCAGCAACTAGTTTGAGTGCAACCCAAACTATGCAAGCAAATGCATGTAATGACATCAAAAACTGCTTGTCTTCAATAAAACTGCAGCCAGCAGTACATGCTGCAGATGTGATCATAACACATGTTCGGAAATGAAGAAAAATCTTTCAGAATTGCTAAAAAAAGAGGAAAATACCGCATGAGGTATTTTACCTACAAAAGAATATTTAGCTACCAGAATTGAGGTCAATGTAAGCAACTATTTGGTTTGAAACTGCCTCGTTTGTATTTTTGCATAACAAGATACATTTACTAATGGATTACGCAAAATCAATTCTATTGTGAAATCGTGATTAGATGTAATCTTATATGCTAATTTTTTTGGGGGGAAATTTTGCATAAGTGAAATTAGCACATGACGATCATTACATTTATCCAACAATCTCCTGCTTAACTGATTCGTTATTTTGAAGCTGAGTTTACAGTGGTCAGTTGCATAACGCATGCATTATAATGAGTGTGAACTGCAGTGGAGACTGGCCATAGACTTTAAAGAAAATCTGTAACTAAAAAAAGTTCCCCTGGGGGGTACTCACCTGTCCTCCTCCATCCCATGGCGGCAGCGATAAAGCTCCCCGAACAGCAGGGATGTAAATATTTACCTTCCCGGCGTAGGTGCAGTATCGGCTCTCCACTCGGAGATAGGCGGAAATAGCCGATCGCTGTTGGTCTGCTCTACTGCGCAGGCGCAAGACTCCTGCGCCTGCGTAGTAGAGCGGACCCGACATAGATCAGCTATTTCCGCCTATTTCCGAGCGGAGAGCCGCAACGGCGCCCCCGCTGGAGCCAGAAAAGGTAAATATTGCACAACCTAACAAATTGTTGGCTGTGCGTTCCGGGGGCTGCAGCGAGACCGCCATGGGACACAAGAGGATAGGGGAAGCCTCAATATACTCCAGAGGCTTCCCCCTACCTAGGTGAGTACCCCCCAGAGGAACTTTTTTCATTACAGAGTCTCTTTAATGCAAAACCTGCATGCAGTGAGTTAGAATAACCCAATCCGTTACTGCGAACAGACCCATTGAATTATATAGTCAGTGAGTTGACCACTGACCACTGTGAACAGGGCCTACATTTTGTAACAGACTGCCACAAGGTTTAACTGGACTAGGCACGGAATAAAATTAACATTAAGTGACTGTTCTAAAGTTAGAAATCTTTTTCATGTTCCTCCATGGGTCTCTGTAATCCTCCTCAGACTGCCTTGTGATTGACGCCGTGAAATGGGCAGGTACGTGCCTGATTGGGAGCTTTGGCCAATGGAATGGGCGGGTTTTGGCTGGCAGAGATTGTCTTTTGTTGCTGACACAGCTGCAAGGAGTGGAAAAGCCCTGCCTAGCCCAGGATTTCAGGAGATTTATCTCCTCTTCAAGCAAAACAAATGGAAACTATAGAGAAGAGACGTCCGAGAACTCTTAAAGGAAACCTAAACTGAAAAAAACAAGTTTAACTCACCTGGGGCTTCTACTAGCCCGCTCCAGTCCCCCGCAGCGACCCTCTTCTGGCCACTGACTGGAGAGTCGACGGGCCACTGCGCATGCGCGTCCGCACGCACCCTTGATCATTCTCCCGTCGCCCTTCTGTGCATACACAGTAATATCAGGAGGCACGCGGACCAGGGCCATACATCGAAAGGAAAGCAGGTCGCTGTGGGGAACTGGAGGATCATTCAGTGGCGTCGCTGGCACAGGGTGGCTGCCGAGGTCTGGTACAAGCCCCAGGCAAGTTAAATGGACTCCGAGGAGTAACAAATAATAAAATCGGACCTTACCTGGGGCTTTCTCCAGCCCACCGTAGGTCGGGAGGTCCCTCGGCGTCCTTCTGGCTCCTCTCCCGGTCCCTCTGCAGAAATCACAGCAGGCGACACCGGGGCCAAGTGCCGGGCTGACACTTCCTGAACGATGCGTCATCATGGTGGCCGGCGCGATAGTACTGCGTATGCGTGGTTTAGAGTTATAAAATCGTGCATGCGCAGTACTGTCACGCCAGCCGCCGTGATGACGCGTAGCGGCCGGTGTGATGACGACGAGCGTCATTGTCCAGGAAGTGTCAGCCCGACACTCGGCCCCCGTGCCGCTGGTCGTGATTTCTGCGGAGGGACCGGGAGAGGAGCCAGAAGGACGCCGGGGGACCTCCCGACCTACGTGGGCTGGAGAAAGCCCCAGGTAAGTTCCAATTTTGTTATTTGTTACTCCCCAGACTCCCTTTAAAGTTTTTTTTTGTTTGTTTTTAGTTTAGGTTCACCTTAAAGCGGACCTGCGAAATTCTTCTCTGCTTTAATAGATACACAACCTTTAAAGAAACACATTTCTGAGCTGATACAAATACTGAGAACTCTGAAAACCAGCAGGATTAGGACGAACAGTGGTATTTGCTTGTGGCCCAGTCATACACAAGTATGAAATGTGTGCTACATAAACACAGTGCCTACAGAATGTAACCTAGATTCATGTGCTTTTATGTTCTCGACACAATTTGGAGCCACCAATAGAGTTGGGCCGAACGGTTCGCCTGCGAACGGTTCCATGCGAAATTCCGTAGTTCGCGTTCGCGTCCCGCAGGCGAACGTTTGCGGAAGTTCGGTTCGCCCCATAATGCACCATGGAGGGTCAACTTTGACCCTCTACATCACAGTCAGCAGGCCCAGTGTAACCAATTAGGCTACACTAGCCCCTGGAGCCCCACCCCCTTATATAAGGCAGGCAGCAGCGGCCATTACGGTCACTCGTGTGCCTGCATTAGTGAGAGTAGGGCGAGCTGCTGCAGACTGTCTCTCATAGGAAAAGATTAGTTAGGCTTAGCTTGTTCCTGGCTGCATACCTGTTCTGTGAACCCACCACTGCATACCTGTTCATTGAACCCACCACTGCATACCTGTTCTGTGAACCCACCACTGCATACCTGTTCAGTGAACCTGCCAGGCTGCCACTGCATACCTGTTCTGTGAACCCACCACTGCATACCTGTTCAGTGAACCTGCCAGGCTGCCACTGCATACCTGTTCTGTGAACCCACCACTGCATACCTGTTCTGTGAACCCACCACTGCATACCTGTTCAGTGAACCCACCACTGCATACCTGTTGTGTTCAGTGAACCCGCCACTGCATACCTGTTCTGTTCAGTGGACCCGCCACTGTATACCTGTTCAGTGAACCCGCCACTGCATACCTGTTGTGTTCAGTAAACCTGCCACTGCATACCTGTTCTGTGAACCCACCACTGCATACCTGTTCTGTGAACCCACCACTGCATACCTGTTCAGTGAACCCACCACTGCATACCTGTTGTGTTCAGTGAACCCGCCACTGCATACCTGTTCTGTTCAGTGGACCCGCCACTGCATACCTGTTGTGTTCAGTGAACCTGCCACTGCATACCTGTTCTGTGAACCCGCCACTGCATACCTGTTCTGTGAACCCACCACTGCATACCTGTACTGTGAACCCACCACTGCATACCTGTTCAGTGAACCCACCACTGCATACCTGTTCAGTGAACCCACCACTGCATACCTGTTCAGTGAACCTGCCACTGCATACCTGTTCTGTGAACCCACCACTGCATACCTGTTCTGTGAACCCACCACTGCATACCTGTTCAGTGAACCCACCACTGCATACCTGTTGTGTTCAGTGAACCCGCCACTGCATACCTGTTCTGTTCAGTGGACCCGCCACTTTATACCTGTTCAGTGAACCCGCCACTGCATACCTGTTGTGTTCAGTGAACCTGCCACTGCATACCTGTTCTGTTCAGTGGACCCGCCACTGTATACCTGTTCAGTGAACCCGCCACTGCATACCTGTTGTGTTCAGTGAACCTGCCACTGCATACCTGTTCTGTGAACCCGCCACTGCATACCTGTTGTGTTCAGTGAACCCGCCACTGTATACCTGTTCTGTTCAGTGAACCCGCCACTGTATACCTGTTCAGTGAAGCCGCCACTGCATACCTGTTGTGTTCAGTGAACCCGCCACTGTATACCTGTTCTTTTCAGTGAACCTGCCACTGCATACCTGTTGTGTTCAGTGAACCCGCCACTGTATACCTGTACTGTTCAGTGAACCCGCCACTGTATACCTGTTCTGTTCAGTGAACCCGCCACTGCATACCTGTTGTGTTCAGTGAACCCGCCACTGTATATCTGTTCTGTTCAGTGAACCCGCCACTGTATACCTGTTCAGTGAACCCGCCACTGCATACCTGTTCTGTGAACCCGCCACTGCATACCTGTTGTGTTCAGTGAACCCGCCACTGTATACCTGTTCTGTTCAGTGAACCCGCCACTGTATACCTGTTCAGTGAACCCGCCACTGCCTACCTGTTGTGTTCAGTGAACCCGCCACTGTATACCTGTTCTGTTCAGTGAACCCGCCACTGCATACCTGTTGTGTTCAGTGAACCCGCCACTGTATACCTGTACTGTTCAGTGAACCCGCCACTGTATACCTGTTCTGTTCAGTGAACCCGCCACTGCATACCTGTTGTGTTCAGTGGACCCGCCACTGTATACCTGTTTAGTGAACCCGCCACTGCATACCTGTTGTGTTCAGTGAACCTGCCACTGCATACCTGTTCTGTGAACCCGCCACTGCATACCTGTTCTGTTCAGTGAACCCGCCACTGTATACCTGTTCTGTTCAGTGAACCCGCCACTGCATACCTGTTGTGTTCAGTGAACCCGCCACTGTATACCTGTACTGTTCAGTGAACCCGCCACTGTATACCTGTTCTGTTCAGTGAACCCACCGCATCAGTGCGCATACCTGTGCAGTTAAGTAAACCCACCTACCTACGTGAGTGCACGCAGTGTGATATACCACTCCGTGCATACCCGATATGGACAAAACAGGTAGAGGAAGAGGTAGTGCCAGAGCCAGAGGAAGGCCACCCGGCAGGTCTGCGTGAGGGCGTGTAAATGTAATTTCGTGTGGACCTGGCCCACAGTACAGTGCTCGGAAGAAGGCACGTCCCATCACCTCCCAAGATTGTCAGGACGTGGTTGAGTATTTAGCGACACAGAACACCTCATATTGCTCAGCTACTAGCTAGAAGATGCCAGGCCGCACTTATTTTTCGAGAAAGGCCATACCCCAACTGCACCATGAAGTTGAGAGGCAAGTGGTGTCATCTCTTGCGAAGACCGTTGGGTCAAGGGTCCACCTGACCACGGATGCCTGGTCTGCCAAGCACGGGCAGTGCCGCTACATTACGTACACAGCCCATTGGGTCAACCTGGTGGTGAACGATGGCAAGCAGGGCGCAGCGGACCAAATTGTGACACCTCCACGGCTTGCAGGCAGGCCTCCTGCCACCTCCTCTCCTCCTGCTACATGCTCTTTGCTGTCCTCCTTGGCTGAGTGGCAGTTCTCCTCTCCAGCTACACAGCCCCAGCTCCGCAGGGCCTATGCTACATGCCAGATACGACGGTGTCACACCATCTTAGACATGTCTTGTCTCAAAGCGGAGAGTCACACTGGAGCAGCTCTCCTGGCTGCTCTTAAGAAACAGGTGGGTGAGTGGCTGACCCCGCACCACCTGGAGATAGGCAACGTGGTGTGCGACAACGGCAGCAATCTGCTTGCCGCTTTGCATTTGGGGAAGCTGACACACATACCCTGCATGGCACATGTCATGAATCTAGTTGTTCAAAGATTTGTGGCAAAGTACCCTGGCTTAGCGGATGTCCTGAAGCAGGCCAGGAAGTTCTGTGGGCATTTGAGGCGGTCTTACACAGCCATGGCACGCTTTGCAGAAATTCAGCGGAAAAACAACATGCCGGTGAGACGCCTGATTTGCGATAGCCCGACTCGCTGGAATTCGACCCTGCTCATGTTCTCCCGCCTGCTAGAACAGAAGAAAGTCGTCACCCAGTACCTCTACAACTACAGTAGAATGAAACAGTCTGGGAAGATGGGGATGTTCTGGCCCGACAACTGGACACTGATGAAAAATGCATGCAGGCTCATGCGGCCGTTTGAGGAGGTGACCAACCTGGTGAGCCGCAGTGAGGGCACCATCAGCGACTTAATTCCCTACGCTTACTTCTTGGAGCGTGCTGTGCGTAGAGTGGCGGATAAAGCTGCGAATGAGCGTGACGAGGAACCGTTACAGCAGGAACAGGCATGGGACCAATTTTCATCAGACCCAGCTGTTTCCTCAACACCTGCGGCAGCACAGAGGGAGGAGGAGGAGGAAGAAGAGAAGTCGTGTGCAGAAGACGAGTCAGACTCATAGGATGATGAGCAAGGTGTTTCTTTGGGGGAGGAGGAGGAGGAGGGGACGGCGGCAGGAGAACAACCGCAGCAGGCGTCGCAGGGGGCTTGTGCTGCTCAACCTTCCCGTGGTATTGTTCGCGGCTGGGGGGAGGAGGTTGACTTACGTGACGTCACTGAGGAAGAGCAAGAGGAGATGGAGGGTACTGGATCCGACTTTGTGCAGATGTCGTCTTTTATGCTGTCCTGCCTGTTGAGGGACCCCCGTATAAAAAACCTCAAGGGGAATGAGCTGTACTGGGTGGCCACACTACTAGACCCTCGGTACAGGCACAAAGTGGCGGACCTGTTACCAACTCACCTGAAGGTGGAAAGGATGCAGCACATGCAGAACAAGCTGTCAACTATGCTTTACAATGCCTTTAAGGGTGATGTGACAGCACAACGCCAGCAAGGTACCACTGCCACTAATCCTCCTCCCGTGTCCACGCAGTCAGAGACAGGACGCTCCAGCGATCTCATGGTGATGTCGGACATGCGGACGTTCTTTAGTCCAACGCCTCGCCGTAGCCCTTCCGGATCCACCCTCCACCAACGCCTGGAACGGCAGGTAGCCGACTACCTGGCCTTAAGTGTGAATGTAGACACTGCTGTGAACAGCGATGAGGAACCCTTGAACTACTGGGTGCGCAGGCTTGACCTGTGGCCAGAGCTGTCCCAATTTGCCATCCAACTTCTCTCCTGCCCTGCCGCAAGCGTCCTGTCAGAAAGAACCTTCAGCGCAGCTGGAGGCATTGTCACTGAGAAGAGAAGTCGCCTAAGTCACAAAAGTGTTAAGTACCTTACCTTTATCAAAATGAATGAGGCATTGATCCCGGAGGGCTGCTGCCCGCCCCAAGACTAAGTCAGTCCCCGCACACACAGCATCTCTGCCTGCACGCCGTGTGACTGGCTACCTGGCCTGCCCCAAGAAGACTAAGTCGCTCCCAGTCCCTCCACACAGCATGTCTGCCTGCAGGCCGCTTGACTACCTTGTAAGCACTATTTTCCGCGCAAAGAGTTATAAGAGTTCCATGAGCTGCCCAGAAGTAAAAAGTCCTCAGAGAGACTCCACACAAGCATAAATTCCAAACTTCAGCGCTGCATAGTCTCTTAATTTAGGAGTCCATCACCAACACCACTCACAGTGCAAGCTTACCAGCTTCTAATAAGACCCAGATTATAAGGTCTGCACGTTCAATATTCCCCACGATCAAAGGCTTCCTTGTTGCCACTTTTCAGATATCATTCCTCGGATGGTATTCCCAGTATAAGAAAATATAATATAGACAAGATCTAAGTGCACTAAGTGCACTAAGTGCGAAACGGTTGGCAGATGGGAGAGTGGCATCCTGCTGACATTATTTTATATGCTTTATCAACTGAGGGTCCCTGTAATAAGGGCCCTTATGTGAGTATTTGTATACTTTGTATTTTATTATTAAAGTGCCGGCTTTTAAATTAAAACAGAGTGCACTTAGATCTTGTCTATATTATATTTTCTTATACTGGGAATACCATCCGAGGAATGATATCTGAAAAGTGGCAACAAGGAAGCCTTTGATCGTGGGGAATATTGAACGTGCAGACCTTATAATCTGGGTCTTATTAGAAGCTGGTAAGCTTGCACTGTG
Organism: Hyperolius riggenbachi; assembly: GCF_040937935.1. Taxonomy (NCBI): domain Eukaryota; kingdom Metazoa; phylum Chordata; class Amphibia; order Anura; family Hyperoliidae; genus Hyperolius; species Hyperolius riggenbachi. Next base: position 35,047,383 of record NC_090651.1, on the reverse strand, counting down.
AGTGGTGTTGGTGATGGACTCCTAAATTAAGAGACTATGCAGCGCTGAAGTTTGGAATTTACGCTTGACTACCTTCTCCGCCACCACCAACAGGGTCTGGGACTCCAGGCGGATTGCTGAATTTTTTAGGCCGCTGCTATCAGCGGCCGCTGTAATAATTTTTCTGGTGCGTGTACATGACTGCCTAATTTTTCTGGCTGCACTGCGGGCAGCTGCAACAACAAAAGAAAAGCCATGTACATGCGCCCCATTCCCCTTCGTGATCATTACCTTGCCGTGGTGAAGGGGCTTGCGTATCACAATGAAGCAATGACCGGCGCCTAGATGAGTGTCTCGGGGGGCACACAAAAGATAATAAGGTCGTTGCTTCATTGTGGTCAGACCAAATTTGATCAGCTGGACAGTCACTGTTCTGTCATTCAGCTACATCAGCCAGGCGACCATATGGGCTGTAAAGCCACCAAAACCTGCACTCTCGCCATGGTGCGCACCAGTACAGCACGGCTGTCACTACACAAACAGCTGTTTGCGATGCGTTACACGGTGAGTTTGGTGTGTCAGTGTGAAGCAGTACCTTAATTACACTACCTGATTGATGTATACACATGCAAGATGTTTTAAAGCACTTTAGGCCTGTCATTTAGCATTCAATGTGATTTCTGCCCTTAAAACGCTGCTTTGCGTCAAATCCAGATTTTTCCCGGGGACTTTTGGCGTGTATCCCACTCCGCCATGCCCCCCTCCAGGTGTTAGACCCCTTGAAACATCTTTTCCATCACTTTTGTGGCCAGCATAAATTTTTTTTTTCAAAGTTCGCATCCCCATTGAAGTCTATTGCGGTTCGCGAACTTTAACGCGAACCGAACCTTCCGCGGAAGTTCGCGAACCCGGTTCGCGAACCTAAAATCGGAGGTTCGGCCCAACTCTAGCCACCAACCATAAACTGTCATGATTATGGCCACTCACATGAGGCCCCTTCATTTATTCTTCACAGGGGCCCACTGTTGGCTTTGTCCGCCACTAGTGCTACCATTCGGGCAACCTGGACAACTGCCCCTGGGCCCTGAGCCAGCTGCAGCCCCCCTCTCACCCCCACCCCCAGGTCTGTCAGGTTAATTTTTCCTTAGGGGCCCCATTGTAGCTAGAACTGGCCCTGCATTCAGTTATATTAAATGGGACGGCACTGTGTTGTGCACAGAATTGCTTGCATGGTAGAGATAAGATAACAAGTGTGGACATCATGATCCATCCACTCATTACACATGTGGACATCATATTTCATGAACCCATAAAAAGTGCGGTCGTGACCCGTCCACTCAAAGCTAGTCTGGACATCATGAACCATCCATCTGAAACAAGTGTGGCCATCAAGGTCCATCTACCCCATAACAAGTGTGGCCACAACACCTGATCTAGAGTCTGGACCTCTGTTTGGAGGGAAGTTGTGTAAGTAGTTTGGGGCCACCTAAAGTTCTCGAGTGGTTGCAGAGGCTGATCTGCTTATATCTATGCCTCTGCCACTTAACAGCATTCTTTTTTAATGTATCCAATCCGGGTTTACAAGATCCCTAAAGCTGGCTATAAACTACTCGATGTGGCCAAAAAATAGATCCTTCTCAGATCAGAATCTGAAGACAGAGGGATCTTCCTGATTGAATCCCTCCACACACTGCACATAGATTTCTAATAGATTTCAGCAATAAATTCATTAAATATCTATCAAACTGCAGTCTTGTACTATTCAATGCAGTGCAGCACTATGGGCTATCAATCTGCCGACACTCCAGACCCACCCCCAATCGAGAGATATCTTCAGTACGGGGCGATTGACCTATTTGACCGATTTCAGCATAAAATCGGTTAAATGATAAGTCGGGCAAGCAGGTTGGCCCATTGGTTTCTAGTAGGTTCAATCAAATCATCGAATCAGCCGGAAATCAACGGGAAAAATTGATGTGTATGGCCACCTTAACACCCTCTGAGGCTCTCAAACCCAGGAGGACTTTACAAAATTATAAATGTGGGAAAGAGGTGCCGTGGTGTAGATAAAACTATTAAAAGCAGATTATACGCTAAGAGGATAAAAAAGGAGGACGGGAAGACAACGGGAGCCCAATCTCGTGTATTAGTCGATGTAAAAGATAATTGTATATACTCACAAAGCCGGGTTGAGCCTGAGGCAACTAATCCAAACCGCATGTGGGGAAGTACCGTCCCTACTCAGCCTTGTGATGTTGCTTTGGTGGTCGCAGCTCCTTGAAAGAGTCCACCACCTGCCAAGGTGGTGGAATCCCCTGATCCCAGGGGAGAATAGCACGAAACAAGACGATAGGAGGCGCCCTAGAGGGTACTTGTAAGATTGTTTGTATACCAATGGATCAGAATATATACAGTATGTATACTGGTAGTCAAAAACGAGCAGCTTATACCAATTATTTGTAGGATAATAAGGAATGATCCTACCTTAATAAGTAGTCACTCTCAGTAAGTAGGACAAGATTCTTTAATAGGGCACTTTAAAGGGCGCCTCCTATCGTCTTGTTTCATTAAAAACAGATTAAACTAAGAAAACGGGGTGGCTTACCTCAGTAACGAGATCTTTGTGTAAACAAAGAAATTTTATTAGCGAGGAGAACTCCAGCGCATACCACTAAGGCTGCATCTGAAATTACCACCAGCTCAGTGTGCAGCACCTAAATAGATTTTCTGCACACGTCGCATTCAATTCAGATGCAAATCATATGCAAATCTGCTACTACTTATTATGCAAACAGGAAACTCAGGAGGAGGGGCTGGGAGCAGCTAACCTGATAGTTACATAGTTACAAAGTTAAGAAGAGGTGGGGGGAAAGGCTGCGCATCCCTAAACACGTTGCAATTGAATGGTTAATCGCACAGGCATACACCGCCTCTGTCAGACTGAAAAATGCATGCCCTGCATCCAAGACAAGTGCTAACATTTATTAAGCTAGGAGGAACTTTAGCTTCCAATATGGTTTGCATGCAAAGTATATTATACTAGACACTTGCGCCACGGTGAGGCAGACCTCCGGGCAAGTGACCTAACCTAAATTTAAAACCTTGGGAGCAGCTAAGCAAAAAAAAAATGTGTAACTTACATTTTGTTGAACAGCGAGGAGAACGCCAGCGCATACCACTAAGGCTGCAGGGCATGCATTTTTCAGTCTGACAGAGGTGGTGTATGCCTGTGCGATTAACCATTCAATTGCAACATGTGTTTAGGTATGCGCAGCCTTTCACCCCACCTTTTCTTAACTAAAGAAATTTTATTAGCACAGACAACACGTTTCACGGGTCTTAGCCCACTTCATCAGGCCACAAAGATTTTGTTACTGAGGTAAGCCACCTCATTTTCTTAGTTGTATCTGTTTTTAATAGTTTTATCTACACCAGGGCACCTCTTTCCCACATTTGTGCTTCCATACCCCCCAACAGTGATTGTTGGAGGGGTCTAGACAGACCACAAGTGGTCTCGACCACAGTGGACACCTGTCAGCTATCACCAAGGAGAGCCAACGCAACCTGGTCCATTATGGCCTCCCCAAGTGGAGTTGTCTCCACCTGCTTCCTGTGGTCGGTGGTCCCCTGTAACCCGCACATTCTATATACAGCTGTTTTTTGTTTACAAAACATTTTGCACTATTGCGCTCCCGTTTTGTCTCCTGTACTTACGGGTGCCAAGACACCTATTCACTCATTTACAAAATTATGACTATCGGGAAATAAAAACACAACATGTGATATTTCAGGTCAGGAGTCTATGCTGTATTATAACCACATCTACTACTTAAAGAAAAGGCCTTCAGAAATATTTCACTCTAACACATCATTTAATCTCCTCATTGTGGTTTATATATTTAAGAGTTTTTTTTTACACGGACTTAAAAAGAATTCTGTTTTTGTTTCAGTGTAATCAGTGTTAAGCGTTCCCTTTTTGGGGCCATTTCTCGTTTCCAGACGTCAGTTGGCTGCTAATTTCCTCTAGGTATTGACTGTTGGTCGTGTCGGTGCTTCGGGTACTGTGGACAGTAGACGGAAGCCGAGATGACCGCTGGATATTCTGGTAGAAGTTGCAGGACATCATCCTTTTAAAAGTCCTCCACATCTCCTCATCCTTGTAGGAGTAGATGATGGGGTTCATGATGGAGTTCATCAGGGCAAGAAGAAGGAACCACCTTTTCACCTGCTGGACTCCACACTGGGTACAGTTGAGGCCATCAAGCAGGAGGACAACCATTCCTGGAGTCCAACAAATCACAAACGCACCTGAAGAAACAAAGCCAGGAAATTACTATGGATAAAAAGAAGCCATAAACAGATCTCAATTTCCAGTTCCTCCCTGTGCTGCTGAGACATGAACTCTTTATGGTCAGCACTGCAGCTCAGCATATTCTTATCATTATGAGACTCTGCTGTAGCTGCAGTGCTGGCCACAAAAAGTCAATCTCCTTCAGAGGGAGGATGTAGGTAGGATCGGGTAATATATGCTTATAGAGAAAGACTGACTGTTGCCTCCTCCCAGATGCTCTCTGGCTACTTCATGTGAATGATGAAGACAGGATGGAGGGAAGAGTCTGGACAACTTTCCAGTAGAAACTACATTGTACTCTATAAAATAACTTCCAATATCTGTTGCCGAGTACATAAGTGCAATGCACAGTTATTTGTACATTTACCATTTATCTGTATGGGGAGGCTCAGTTAGGCAGTCATACAGTGCCAGGAAGCTACAATAATATCAGGCAGGGTCAGAGTATGGCTGATCAGTTGGGCAGTCAGTGACAGGAAGCTGCAGTGAGGTCAGACAGGGTCAGTGTATGGCTGATCAGTTGGGCAGTCAGTGACAGGAAGCTACAGGAAGCTACAGTGAGGTCAGGCAGCCAGGGTCAGAGTATGGCTGATCAGTTGGGCAGTCAGTGACAGAAAGCTGCAGTGAGGTCAGGCAGGGTCAGGGTATGGCTGATCAGTTGGGCAGTCAGTGACAGGAAGCTGCAGTGAGGTCAGGCAGGGTCAGAGTATGGCTGATCAGTTGGGCAGTCAGTGACAGAAAGCTGCAGTGAGGTCAGGCAGGGTCAGGGTATGGCTGATCAGTTGGGCAGTCAGTGACAGGAAGCTGCAGTGAGGTCAGGCAGGGTCAGAGTATGGCTGATCAGTTGGGCAGTCAGTGACAGAAAGCTGCAGTGAGGTCAGGCAGGGTCAGGGTATGGCTGATCAGTTGGGCTGTCAGTGACAGGAAGCTGCAGTGAGGTCAGGCAGGGTGAGGGTATGGCTGATCAGTTAGGCAGTCAGTGACAGGAAGCTGCAGTGAGGTCAGGCAGGGTGAGGGTATGGCTGATCAGTTGGGCAGTAAGTGACAGGAAGCTGCAGTGAGGTCAGGCAGGGTCAGGGTATGGCTGATCAGTTGGGCTGTCAGTGACAGGAAGCTGCAGTGAGGTCAGGCAGGGTCAGAGTATGGCTGATCAGTTGGGCAGTCAGTGACAGGAAGCTGCAGTGAGGTCAGGCAGGGTCAGAGTATGGCTGATCAGTTGGGCAGTCAGTGACAGAAAGCTGCAGTGAGGTCAGGCAGGGTCAGGGTATGGCTGATCAGTTGGGCAGTAAGTGACAGGAAGCTGCAGTGAGGTCAGGCAGGGTCAGGGTATGGCTGATCAGTTGGGCTGTCAGTGACAGGAAGCTGCAGTGAGGTCAGGCAGGGTCAGAGTATGGCTGATCAGTTGGGCAGTCAGTGACAGGAAGCTGCAGTGAGGTCAGGCAGGGTCAGAGTATGGCTGATCAGTTGGGCAGTCAGTGACAGAAAGCTACAGTGAGGTCAGGCAGGGTCAGAGTATGGCTGATCAGTTGGGCAGTCAGTGACAGGAAGCTGCAGTGAGGTCAGGCAGGGTCAGAGTATGGCTGATCAGTTGGGCAGTCAGTGACAGGAAGCTACAGTGAGGTCAGGCATGGTCAGGGTATGGCTGATCAGTTGAGCAGTCAGTGACAGGAAGCTACAGTGAGGTCAGGCAGGGTCAGGGTATGGCTGATCAGTTGGGCAGTCAGTGACAGGAAGCTACGGTGAGGTCAGGCAGGGTCAGAGTATGGCTGATCAGTTGGGCAGTCAGTGACAGGAAGCTGCAGTGAGGTCAGGCAGGGTGAGGGTATGGCTGATCAGTTAGGCAGTCAGTGACAGGAAGCTGTAGTGAGGTCAGGCAGGGTCAGGGTATGGCTGATCAGTTGTGCAGTCAGTGACAGGAAGCTGCAGTGAGGTCAGGCAGGGTGAGGGTATGGCTGATCAGTTGGGCAGTAAGTGACAGGAAGCTGCAGTGAGGTCAGGCATGGTCAGGGTATGGCTGATCAGTTGAGCAGTCAGTGACAGGAAGCTACAGTGAGGTCAGGCAGGGTCAGGGTATGGCTGATCAGTTGGGCAGTCAGTGACAGGAAGCTACGGTGAGGTCAGGCAGGGTCAGAGTATGGCTGATCAGTTGGGCAGTCAGTGACAGGAAGCTGCAGTGAGGTCAGGCAGGGTGAGGGTATGGCTGATCAGTTAGGCAGTCAGTGACAGGAAGCTGTAGTGAGGTCAGGCAGGGTCAGGGTATGGCTGATCAGTTGGGCAGTCAGTGACAGGAAGCTGCAGTGAGGTCAGGCAGGGTCAGGGTATGGCTGATCAGTTGGGCAGTCAGTGACAGGAAGCTACAGTGAGGTCAGGCAGGGTCAGAGTATGGCTGATCAGTTGGGCAGTCAGTGACAGGAAGCGGCAGTGAGGTCTGGAAGGGGCAGGGTATGGCTGATCAGTTGTACAGTCAGTGACAGGAAGCTGTAGTGAGGTCAGGCAGGGTCAGAGTATGGCTGATCAGTTGGGCAGTCAGTGACAGGAAGCTGCAGTGAGGTCAGGCAGGGTCAGAGTATGGCTGATCAGTTGGGCAGTCAGTGACAGGAAGCTGCAGTGAGGTCAGGCAGGGTCAGAGTATGGCTGATCAGTTGGGCAGTCAGTGACAGGAAGCTGCAGTGAGGTCAGGCGGGGTCGGAGTATGGCTGATCAGTTGGGCAGTCAGTGACAGGAAGCTGCAGTGAGGTCAGGCAGGGTGAGGGTATGGCTGATCAGTTAGGCAGTCAGTGACAGGAAGCTGTAGTGAGGTCAGGCAGGGTCAGGGTATGGCTGATCAGTTGTGCAGTCAGTGACAGGAAGCTGCAGTGAGGTCAGGCAGGGTCAGAGTATGGCTGATCAGTTGGGCAGTCAGTGACAGGAAGCTGCAGTGAGGTCAGGCAGGGTCAGAGTATGGCTGATCAGTTGGGCAGTCAGTGACAGGAAGCTGCAGTGAGGTCAGGCAGGGTCAGAGTATGGCTGATCAGTTGTGCAGTCAGTGACAGGAAGCTGTAGTGAGGTCAGGCAGGGTCAGGGTATGGTTGATCAGTTGGGCAGTCAGTGACAGGAAGCTACAGTAAGGTCAGGCAGGGTCAGAGAATGGCTGATCAGTTAGGCAGTCTGTGACAGGAAGCTGCAGTGAGGTCAGGCAGGGTCAGGGTATGGCTGATCAGTTGGGCAGTCAGTGACAGGAAGCTATAGTGAGGTCAGGCAGGGTCAGAGTATGGCTGATCAGTTGTGCAGTCAGTGACAGGAAGCTGTAGTGAGGTCAGGCAGGGTCAGGGTATGGTTGATCAGTTGGGCAGTCAGTGACAGGAAGCTACAGTAAGGTCAGGCAGGGTCAGAGAATGGCTGATCAGTTGGGCAGTCAGTGACAGGAAGCTGCAGTGAGGTCAGGCAGGGTCAGGGTATGGCTGATCAGTTGGGCAGTCAGTGACAGGAAGCTGTAGTGAGGTCAGGCAGGGTCAGGGTATGGCTGATCAGTTGTGCAGTCAGTGACAGGAAGCTGCAGTGAGGTCAGGCAGGGTCAGAGTATGGCTGATCAGTTGGGCAGTCAGTGACAGGAAGCTGCAGTGAGGTCAGGCAGGGTCAGAGTATGGCTGATCAGTTGGGCAGTCAGTGACAGGAAGCTGCAGTGAGGTCAGGTAGGGTCAGAGTATGGCTGATCAGTTGGGCAGTCAGTGACAGGAAGCTGCAGTGAGGTCAGGCAGGGTCAGAGTATGGCTGATCAGTTGGGCAGTCAGTGACAGGAAGCTACAGTGAGGTCAGGCAGGGTCAGAGTATGGCTGATCAGTTGGGCAGTCAGTGACAGGAAGCTGTAGTGAGGTCAGGCAGGGTCAGAGAATGGCTGATCAGTTGGGCAGTCAGTGACAGGAAGCTGCAGTGAGGTCAGGCAGGGTCAGGGTATGGCTGATCAGTTGGGCAGTCAGTGACAGGAAGCTATAGTGAGGTCAGGCAGGGTCAGAGTACGGCTGATCAGTTGGGCAGTCAGTGACAGGAAGCTGCAGTGAGGTCAGGCAGGGTCAGAGTATGGCTGATCAGTTGGGCAGTCAGTGACAGGAAGCTACAGTGAGGTCAGGCAGGGTCAGGGTACGGCTGATCAGTTGGGCAGTCAGTGACAGGAAGCTACAGTGAGGTCAGGCAGGGTCAGGGTATGGCTGATCAGTTGGGCAGTAAGTGACAGGAAGCTACAGTGAGGTCAGGCAGGGTCAGAGTACGGCTGATCAGTTGGGCAGTCAGTGACAGGAAGCTGCAGTGAGGTCAGGCAGGGTCAGAGTACGGCTGATCAGTTGGGCAGTCAGTGACAGGAAGCTGCAGTGAGGTCAGGCAGGGTCAGAGTACGGCTGATCAGTTGGGCAGTCAGTGACAGGAAGCTGCAGTGAGGTCAGGCAGGGTCGGAGTACGGCTGATCAGTTGGGCAGCCAGTGACCGGAAGCCACAGAGAGGTCTGGCAGGGTCAGAGTATGGCTAATCAGTTGGGCAGTCAGTGACAGAAAGCTGCAGTGAGGTCATGCAGGGTCAGAGTACAGCTGATCAGTTGGGCAGTCAGTGACAGGATGCTGCAGTGAGGTCAGGCAGGGTCAGAGTACGGTTGATCAGTTGGGCAGTCAGTGACAGGAAGCTGCAGTGAGGTCAGGCAGGGTCAGGGTATGGCTGATCAGTTGGACAGTCAGTGACAGGAACTTGGAAGCTGCAGTGAGGTCAGATAATGTGAATCTTGGAGATTATTGAATTTTTTAACGTGTCTGAAGCTTGTTTTATTTTTACACCTGTGGAATTACAGAAACCATTGACCAACAGAAAAAAAAACACTACAAAGATGAACTATATAGTATCTAGTATGGTAACTGTATAGTATCTAGTATGGTAACTTATAGTATCTATATCACATGAACTACTAATACATATATTTTTGGTTTTTAGCTTTTTTGTCTTTGGGGGTTGTCTTTCATCTACCCGTGTAGGTGAAAATTTTGCACAAATGCAGATTTTATAGCTATTTTTATGGCTACTTCTACCTTGTTCCATTGGGGAAAAAATGCTGTTTGGATTGTGGTATTGCTAAAACTGAACCCAAAGAGGAACACTGGTCATGTGCCCCACCAGCTACGGTGCCCACATTGTGCCCCCCCCTCCACCCCCTCATCCTTCAAGAAACAGATCTTGGAGCTGCCACCGAACTCAGGCAGAGCAGGATTCTCCACCAGGCAACCTAGACAGGTGCTTGGGGCCTACCAGTTCTGGTAGGAGTTGCAGGACATCATCCTTTTAAAAGTCCTCCACATCTCCTCATCCTTGTAGGAGTAGATGATGGCGGGCGGAGGATTACAACTCACCTTCTGAGTTCCGCGTTCCAAGCGGTGGAACTCTGCATCCTTGTCGTCACAGGTCTCCGCCTTTAATGCTACCGACTGTGCTTCCTGATTGGCGGAAGCACAGTGGGCGGCATTGAAGGCGGAGACCTGTGACGACGAGGACGCTACGTTCCAGCACTTGGAACGCAGAAGTCAGAAGGTGAGTTGTAATCGTCCGCCCGCCCGCCACGCCTGCTGAGCCTTCTTGCCGCCGCTATTCTGGAGGGGGACAGAGCAGAAGGAGGGGACCCAGGTGAGGGAGGGGGAGTTCTGGCCCCCCTCCACGCCACTGTCCCCGCTGCCCCTCCTTCTAGGTACGCCACTGCCTCTTGGGATTTCTCACAAGAAATACGGTCTAAAAACTGAATACCATTGCCAGGACCCTAAGGAAGAGCCATGTAATTTTCTGACAGGCACAGACCATCAAAAACATCTTCCCATTCAAACAGAAAGGTCATATTTAATAACATTACATTTCAAATAACTCTGCAGCAATTACGTAGCTTTCAGATCCGGTGTTCCACCTTTTAACCATTTTGCCCAGAAAGGAAGAGGTTAATGACCGGCTCTGTAATTGGCCGGTCGCTATTAGGCGCCCTTTTATGTTCGGAGAGGCAGTCACGGCACGCAGAGAGGATTATCATTGATCTGTTTAATCGAGGCAGCTCTGCTTTCATCTGCGGAGGTGTTTCAAAGAGCGCTTGTGAAAAAGGGAGTTTTTCCAGTTTCATGTCTTTTGTATAATGATGATGATGATGGGGGAAGGCTGGAGAGAGCGACTTGCAGGTCCCAACATGAGGAGAGCGAGGCGCAGGATGTGATCAAACATAAACACCCAGCCCACGACTGCTCCCGGCCTACATAAACTCTCCTGACTCCTCACTGACGAGGCCTACACAGGAAATCCACCCATCCAGACCTGAGACCCAGCAAGTTCCTCAAAATAAAGGAAGGATTGAAATTCATCCCAATCAGTAGCTGATCCACGCTTTCCCACAGGAAATTTTTACCTTTTCTCAAATAGATCATCAGGGGGTCTGTATGGCTGATATTGTGGTGAAACCCCTCCCACTGCATGATGTCATTACCAGGGTCGGATTTACCATAATGCACTGTAGGCACGTGCCTACAGGCGCCTGATAATGGAAAGGCAGCTCATTCCCCTCCCTGAGCGCCTCCCTCCCCCTTCCCTATGCAGAGTCCTGATAAGAGTGTAGATAAAAGGTTACTCACCCTGCTCTTGGCATCCCACTGACTAGATCTCCCTTTATTTAGGGGCACCTCTAGCTACTTCATTCTGAGGGTACCTCTGGCTACAGGGACACTCACCTACCTGAAGCTACCTATGACGGGCAAGGGAAGTAAGGGAGAAGTGCCCGCTGCACCAGCCAGCACACTTGCAGTGGGGTTCGGTGGGGGTTTGTAGGTTTATGGAGGGCGGAGTCTAGGGCGCCAGGAAATCTGTGCCTATAGGCTCCTGTGATGTAAATCTGGGCCTGGTCATGACCACGATTCTGACAGTTTCCTGTCTGTGAACCTCATTGCATTGTTGGAGATAACAACTTTTTCCAGCTGCCAAGCAAGCAATACCTCCCTCTGTGCATTGAGCTCTCAGTAACGAACATTCCGTACAGATCCCCTGGCAGAACTAAAGATGTTACCACCAGTGAAACATTTCAGAGTGAAAATCAGGGAGATGAAAGATTTTACAACACTGACTAAATAATCTATAAATGAATATTTTAAAAAAAAAAATAATAAAAAAAATAAGCTATTTTATTCATTATGTTGTTTTCTCTACAATTCTTCCTTAAACAAACCCAAAAAGGTTTCTTATAAACTGAGTGGAGCAAAGGAAACAATCGTGTGAGCAGGAATATTTTAGCCAATTATTTTATCATACACTATCGAGGATGACACAAACTACCACCTTATATACAGCTTACTGACTCCCACATACCTCCTGGCCCTTACTCAATCCACTTTTTCTCCTAGGACATCATTGTTCATCTTCTATTTAAAAGAACTTTTCAGCACTCTGCCATAGTCCATTCAAAGTAACCCAAGGTGTGAGGCCTATGGAGGCTGCCATATTTACTTCCTTTTAAACAATAACAGTTGCCCGGCAGTCCTGCTGATCTTTCTGGCCAGGAGGGTCCAAATCACACTCCAGAAACAAGCAAGAAGCAGGTAATCTTATCAGAACTGTCAATAAAGGTGCATACACACGTCGGATTTTTGAAAACAACCGGTCGTTTGGACGTCAAATCGGCGTGTGTACGGTAGATGGTTCACCTGATGAGACTGTATTTGAACAATCCAATCGTTCAAATACTGTCTGATCAGGTGAACGACCGACCGTACACATGCCCGATTTGACGTCCAAACGACCGGATGTTCAAACGACCAATCGACCGCCCGTTTGCAAAAATCCGATGTGTGTATGCACCTTAAGGGCTATGGCTAAGAGCATTAGGGGCAGAGGATCAGCAGGACAGCCAGGAAACTGGTATTGCTTAAAGTGTACCAGAGAAGAACAGTAGTCAATGTTTTATACAAAGCTGGTGCTTCCTCCAGCCCCATCCGCATGGATCGCACCCATGCCGCTGTCCTCAGCCTTCTCCAGCTCCGGGTCCCGTAACTTTGGCCAGACGCAGCCAGTCTGAGCATGCGCAGTGCGCGCCCTTCGTCTCTCTCTGGCGGAGAATGGTACTTCGCCTGCGCATGCTCAGACTGGCCGCGACTGGCCAAAGTTGCGGGACCCGGTACTGGAGCTGGAGAAGGCTGAGGATGGCAGCGTGGGAGCGATCCGTGCGGATAGGGCTGGAGGAAGCCACAGCTATGTATAAAACTTTGACTGTTGTCATGTTATGTCAGCCTCCATATCTTTCACGCCTCAGTATCAGTGCAGACAATTTTGAAAAACGGAACACCCTGCTCCTGCACAAACTCCCTGCCCCCCTGAGGAAGCCGGAAGCTGGCGAAACTGTCGGGAGCGCTCTCCCTCTTGCATGGGACGCCATGCCGCCCCGACCACCGCAGCCACGGCATCCATTGGGCTTCCATCACCTGCCACGCACTCTGCTCAGCGTAACTAACTGGGCACTGATGTGTTTTGGACCCGTGGCAAGTAGTTCCACCACCGCCTGCACACAACTGAGGACTTATCGCCCGCACCATACAGCGACTGCGGAGATTTCTTTCCTTCTGTCCTATCCACCAGTGTTGAACACGGAGCACCAAGCAAGGATTAATATCCGGTGAGAGCATACAGACTTTGTAGCAAAGTTTAAGACCACACAGTTTGTTTGATGCGGCGATGGCCGCTCGTTTCAATGGCATGTACTGTTGATACTAATACTGCTTTGATTGCATGAAGATTACTAACGGCATGTGGATCATTCGACAAGCTCTATGTGCTGGAATATGCCTTGCTGTGGAGGTGTACCATTATTGGATAATTAAGGATTCAATGCTACTGGAACTTTACTTGTGCAGCTTGTTTCACTTTACAAGAGTTTCCCTGCTTCCATTGTGCACTGGTACACGGCCATTGTGTGTGTGTGTGTGTGTGTGAGTGTGTGTGTGTGTGTATGCGTGTGTGTGTGTGTGTATGCGTGTGTGTGTGTGTGTGCGTGTGTGTGTGTGTGTGTGTGGTGTGTGTGGTGTGTGTGGTGTGTGTGTGTGTGTGTGTGTGTGTGTGAGATGTGTGTGTGATGTGTGTGTGATGTGTGTGTGTGTGATGTGTGTGTGATGTGTGTGTGTGTGTGTGTGTGTGTGTGTGTGTGTGTGTGTGTGTGTGTGTGTGTGTGTTGTGATACTCGTTAGTTGTGACGACGGGGTGGCCATCCCATGCTGTTTTTAAAGCACTCTTTTTATATAATTGTTATTCATATTCAATAAAACTTTATACTTTCATAGCTATGCGATTTATGAATTTACTATGATATACTGTAGTTTTTTGATATCCTTGAGGCTAGACACGTATGTACCATTGTTTGATTACCACTTTCAGACAGAAATTTTATTCCTGCCCCCTATGCTAACTACTATTTCCCCTCCGAGTTGTGGGTGGGGGGACAGAATTTGGGCATTTTTTTTTTTTGCTAACTTGTGCGGCCCCTGGCTGAATCTCTGGGCGCCCAAATCCGCCATGCGGTGCTGGTGCAGAAACAATCGTCACAGAGCTGCGCTGAAATCAACTACCTCGCTCTGCTACTGGTGTAACAATAGCCCCCATGACCCCTACGATCGTGCGGGGCCAGGGGCTGTGGTTGCCCACTCCTCCTCCCACCTGCATGCAGAGATGCTCAGGGAGTGGTGAGATATTTACCTGCTCCAGGGCTGCGGGTCTCCTTCCTGCTTCATAGTCTGCTGCCATTCGCCGGCTCCCGATCACATGACTGATGCGAGTCATATGATGGAGAGCCAGAGGATTGCAGCACAGAGTGTGCAGCTGCGAAGCATGGAGGAGACCTGCAGCGCTGGATGCAGGTAAGTATCGGTGTGTGTGTGTGTGTGTGTGTGTGTGTGCGCGCGCGCGCGCGTGCGTGCGTGCGTGCGTGCGTGTGTGTGTGTGTGTGTGTAGTACAGGGAGAGGAAGGATAGTAAGTTGGGGTCCCCATGCCCCTGGGCCCCTCTGTGGCTGCAGGAGTTGCTTGCCCAGCAGGTACGCCTTTCATTACTAACAATTCTCCCTCTGCAGATCTTACAGGGTGTGCTTCTCAATTATGCATCATCTGCACTTTCCTTGTTTACACACACACCGATCATCAGCCGAAACATGAACGCTACTGGCCTAGTAGTGATGAGGGAGTCTCCTGTGTGCCTCTGATGCACTGAGGCCTCTGCTGGTGTCTTGTGGTTTCTGGTACCATATTATAGCAGTAGCAGATCTAGGGATCGTCAACAAAGTGCAAATGATTTAAAGATTTATGGTAATTATACAAATGCATGCAGGGGGGAAGAAGAGGATTAGGTGAACACTGCACGGGGGACAGCGCAACATGTAGCTAGGGGTAAGAGGAGGATGCAGGGGACATCAGGAGACACAGGGGACATCAGGAGAACATACGGTTACACGGGACACAAGAGTGTAGGGGATAGAGGCGGACACTAAAGGCACAATGGAGACACAGCACAGGGGCACACAGGAGGTGGATCCAGCAGAGGAAGAGGCAGCACAGTGGGGAAGACAGGAGGACACACAACACAGGAACTTGTGTGTTCATAAAAGTATAGGACATCCCCTGACAATAAGCCCTAGCGCAACATTTGGAGCAAAAAATGAATATGACACTGTCTTATTTTCAGGGAAACACGGTAGATAGCCAAAGGCCCCCTCCCTCCATCCCTTCCATATAAGGAAGGCATTGGTGTCAGTGGGGGTATGTAGTGAGAGTCTGGCTCACTAAGTCCAACACTCGCACACCTGCAGACTGGCAGATCGTCAGCAACCTGAAAAGAGGAGAGCAGCGCATAGCAACCGTGCTACACATTTCAAATCCAGGAAATGAGCAGTGACCTCACTTCCGCTGTGAGGGCCCATAACTTCTTCTCTTCTCTTATTCTGATACAGTGAGGTAAACATGAAGGTAGCAACATCATTCTTTTCCATTGAGATGTGTTGCTAAACTATGGATGCTACTTTCCTGCCTCCAGACCAAGCATCCAGGGCCGGTTTAAGCAACAATGGGGCCCCAGGGCAAAATAAACCTGGGTCCCCCCCCCCCCCCCAACAGATACCCCGGAGCAAAAATTGGCATTAAGGGACCTTTTTTGCAGCTGGTATAGTCAGGGTTTGAAGCCCCAATCGGTCGGAGCTCCACATTCTGGCTACCCCAGCCTGCATGGGGGACAAGGGGTTAAAAAGTTTCAGGAGGGGGGACCCCACATAATTTAAAAAAAAAAATTCCCACACTCTGAACATAAAAAAAAATTGAGAAAATAGGAAAAAAATGCCAGGGATCTTCATACAGCCATATTGCGGCTGTATAGCGATCCCTGGCCAAAGCGCTGCGGCTGCGTATGGACTCCCTGAAAACCCCGTCAGGAAATCTATTGCTCATTCTTTTGATACATGTAAAATTACACTACCGTTAGGTTTGCTACTAAAAGTGACATTTACCGCATTTAAAAGTATACTTATTTCCTTCGAAACTTTAAAATAGATTTTCTCAAAAACTATAAGGTCTTTTTGAAAAATAGTTTTTTACTCTTATTCCCAATGATCTCCTTAACATATCCTGCAAATTTAGGGTTTCTAGAATTTAAGGTGGATTTGCTATTAACCATTAAAGTCGGCTGGTTTTTAAATGTGTATTTTTTTCCTTTGAAACTTTAAAATCGATTTTCTCAAGAACTATAAGGTCGATTTGAAAAAATGTTTTCCTCTTGTAGCCACTAGGGGGCCCCTACAAGCTCTGGGGCCCTGGGGCAGCTGCCTCCTTTGCCTTTATGGTAGCGCCGGCCCTGCAAACATCTCACTGTTAAATTACACTGTATTATATATTAGGCTCTTTTCTAGTCCTAATGATGTTGTTCTTCATCCTGTGTACAGGTGCCTGCATAATTCTGTTTCATAATCCTCTGTTCACTGACTGACTACAAAATGTAACACATGGATTATGAAGATGTCTTGCAACTTTCCTGCCACACCCTGACCAGCCTACGATGCTCTGTACTGCTTTAATTTGTATATTTAAGAACTGTATACCCGCTGCTAATTAGAAAGCGCTATCTACTACAAGAACACACAGTTTACTTAGTCATTACCTGGGAGCAGAAGGACAGTATTTTTTCTATACATTGATATTTGTGAAACAGATCTTCCCTTCATTAAAGAACTTCCATTGTGGAATATGGTATCATAATGATATAAATGAACAACTCAGTGGTGAATGTGTAGAGCCAGGGCCGGTTCTCTCATGAAGCAAGGTGAAACACTTGCATCAGACGCAGAAATTACAGGGGCGGCATGTTTGTAATGTGTGTTTACACTTACAGAATGCTGTCATAGTAGGAGGCGAAGTGAAAGTAGAGAGACTGAGGTGAAGAGGTAGTCATTGGGGGAAAGCAGCTTGCTGTGCTGTGTGAGGAGTCTGACAGTGAGGGAGAAGGAGGGGGAGGGGAGAGCAGCAGTGTTGAATTTGACTTGCACAGCAGAAGGGAGGAGGTGGCACTGCTGTCCTGACTGTGGAGGAATAGAGGATGGTGACTGGCTGAGGGTGAGCAGTTGTTTTGTGACAGACTCGCAGCCAGCCTGTGTGTTATTGTGTTGAGCTGCAGCATATCATGTCTCAAGTTATTTCATATGCTTTCTAGCTGACTGAAGTAGAATAAATTGTCGGGTGCTGTGCAATCATTCCAAATCGGGTGGGGGCTCTGTAAAGCGCATCCGCACAAGTTTGCCTCAGGCAGCAAAAGTTCTACAACCGGCCCTTCATAGAGCACCTATAACAGAGGAGGGAATAGTAATTTTATGCTAAGGCTGCTTACAGACCAAGACGTTACAGGCGCACGTTAGTGCGCCTGTAACGCTCCCCCAACGCACAGCAATGTAACACAAGTGGGCAGTTCACACAGCCCACGTTGCGTTACATGTATTGCTGCACGTTCGGTGCAAAGTGCAGCATGCTACGGCGTTGGAGCGGCTATAGCCGCGTTAGACTGTTTGCACATGCGCAGTGGGGGGCGGAGAGGAGGCGGGGAGAGCCAGCTACAGTAGCCGCGCACATGGCTACTTAATATTCACTGCACTGGCGGCAGCTGATTGGCCGGCGGGACCACGTGATGCGGAGTGTCTCGCTCCGCATCACGTGGTCCCGCTGGCCAATCAGCGCCACTCTGGGAGACATTATAGGAATCGAGACGCCGAACGCGGCTCACTCTACCGTCGGCTCTTGCAGCACCATACGTTGTGTTAGGTGCACGTTATGCGACCTTAACGTGGCACCTAACACAACGTCTTGGTGTGCAAGAAGCCTAAAGGAAACCTGAACTGACTTTAAAAAAAGAGCTTCACTTACCTGGGGCTTATGCCAACTCCCTGCAGCTGCCCTGTGCCCGTGCAAAATTGGAACGATCCTCCACTCACCCCACTGCTGCTAAGTTTCGTTATCGCCGACTTGCAAGTCAGTGTTCACTGCGCATACGCGGCCCTGGCCACGCATGACCTCCCATCGCCGTGATCGTCCTGCGCAGGTGCACTACGAGGCTTTCATGTACTGTGCCTGCACAGGATGCTCCCAGCAACGGGAGCGCACGTGACGACGCCGTGGCCATCAACTTGCAAGTCGGCAGTAATAATACTTAGCCGCGGTCAGGTCAGTTCAGGTTTCCTTTAAGTCAGAGACACATTGGGCGGCAGAACTAATTATTTGCTGATATACACACTGCTCTGTATTGCTCTTTCCAGAATATATATGCAATATTACAGCATTCCCACTCTGTTCTCCTATCACCCAGTAGAGAGTTACAAACATTTGCCACATAAGGGGCTTGATTCACTAAACTGTCCATGATAACTCAAATATCACACCTTATCAAAGTTATCACACCTTATCAAAGTTAACACGCCTTATCAGAGTAGCATAGCGCGACAAACCCACAGGGGCTCAGGACAGAACGAGTGCCATTGCCAATTAGCAGGCATAAGTTTGTAGCGATCGCTATGCTACTCTGATAAGGCGTGTTCACTTTGATAAGGTGTGATATTTGAGTTATCACGGTTTAGTGAATCAAGCCCAATAAGTGACATTTTTGTAAAACCCAATTCAGGTTCTCTTGTTCACATATGTTCCTCCAGCCTTAGTAAATGAGTCCCAATACATATACGATTAGCATTAGGGAGTAGGCATAGGTATAAGGGTGCCTTCATTTCCACTGAGACCCCCACATTTATAAATAAGCCCCTAGGATTACTAAAGTCTTCTAGAACAGTTTTTCTCAACTCAATCCTCAGGTAACCAAACATTGCATGTTTTGAGGAAATCCACAGAGGTCGTTAAAGGACAACTATCAAAGAAACTGTCCTTCTGTAAACCCCACATACCTATAGAGCTTTTAGCCAGCAACAATAGAAAGCTTTTCAGAAGTCTCTTATCACAGCCTGTGTGAAGGAAATGTGTGTAATGCCAAGTACACATGATGCAATTTACCGATCCAATCGATTATTTCCAAAAGATCTGATTTCCAATCGATTTCCTGATCAATTTTGTATAGAAGTGATCGGAAAATTGATCAGAAAACTAATTGGAAATCAGATCTGACCTTTCGGAAATAATCAAATCGACCAACAATCTGATGTGAAATTGCATCGTCAGTACCAGGCATAACAGGTCCCTGCCTCAGAAGTCGGCGTCGAAGGCAGGAATGTACCATCCGTGTAGATAGGTGCCACTTCCCTGCCATTATTCACAGAGGAAGGATTTACTGTTAGTTTCTGCCCTGTCTGCTTTCTCACATATCATATGAGAACAGCTGACAGAAATTTGTCAGCTACAGAAAAAGGCTCTAAAGAGAAAGGGTCTTACTTTATTCCTGTACTTGGATGGTTACACACACTGTTCAGAATGGCTATAATCTCGGTTTACTTTAGAACTGTGTAAAGCAGAGACACAGGATCAGGCACACACTATAACATACTATTTTGATGCTATAACTCTGCTTTCAATTGTTCTGAAGACATTCCAGTCACAGGATTACAGTCAGTGAGGACTGTCTCTGTATGATGGATGTGCTGGACACAGTCTTCCATAGTAATGCCCACAGTGAAAACTGTTCTCTGTAAATGTCATATTTTCTTCACATAAGTTATGAAAAGGGGAAAAAAGCATTTGTTTTGTTATTTGCTAGTAATTACTGGTAATATATGTGGCATTTAGAATATTAGTTAACTTTGATAGTTGTCATTTAATGATTTCTACTGAGACACTAATTACCCCACCTGTGAATGTTTGTGGTTTTCTGCAAAACATTCACTGTTGGGCATACTTGAGGATTGAGTTGGGAAACTCTGTTCCAGAATACAAAAATTAGTTCAGTTGAAACTGTTGTTTAGATATACCTTGAGTGGGATTGAATAAAAAGCTTCACCAGCAATTAGAACTCTGCCTTACCTAATACAGTCATGACTGTCTTCATCAACTTTATTGGGGTCCGTCTCCGACTTATAGAACCTGTGGTGTGTGAAGACAAGACATTGGTCTTCCTCTGGACATACATATAGATCCTCAGGTAGACCACCACCATGATGAAGAACACTACCAAGTTCGAGACAGTCCAGAAAGTCAGATAACTCCGGCTGTAAATGGGTGCCAGAGAGGAGCACGTGCTAATGTCACAAATACAGTTCCACCCCAGCGTGGGCACAGCTCCCATAAAAATGGCTATACCCCAGATGAGCAAAATGAGGCATGTAACTCTTCTTTTGGTAAGGTTGGTGTGGATTCTCATTCGCACAATGGAAATGTGTCTTTCAACAGCAATGACCAACAGATTGGCCAATGATGCCGTCATGCTTGTGTCCAAGAGTCCCTGTCGCAGGAACCATCGATGGACAGTAAGAGTTTTTGAAACTGGTCCAGTGTGGAACATCAAAAAAACATAGGCAATCCCAGAGAACAAGTCTGCAGCAGCCAGGTTGGCCAGTAAGTAGTAGAACGGATAGTGAAACCTTTTGTTGATGACCACAGCAGCGATGACCAAGAGGTTAGAAACAAATATGAACAGACAGCAGCACGCACCAAAACAGAACAGCATGATCAACTTGGTCCCTGTCCAATCATCTTCAGTCTGAGACTTACTCTGGTTGTAGAAAAAGTCCATTCGTTTGTCATAATGGCAGGCGTTCATCCTGAAAGGACCGCACATCCTGTAGATGGAAAGAGGAGATCATATTGTTACAGTACTCGAAAGGAACGAATAGCTTTTCATACATTTTCTTCATTGTATTTAGTAGTGAATAGTTTGTCAGAAAACTACAGAGAACATTAGACCATTAACATCACTCACTGTGCTTCAGTAGGGACGAAATCTTATGTCCATACCAGTTTTTAGGACCAGTTTTGGTAGAGAAGCTAATATGGGCATGTTTATTGGATGGACCCAGAGGAAACCTTCACAAACATGGTTAAAACATACAAATTCCATGCATGTGTCTATTGCAGGAATTCAGAAGGACCTTGAGCTTCAAGACAAGAGTGGTTCCCTTTTATCCACTGTGCCAACATTCTATTATGCAAAAACATTGTGAAGGACTTCACCGAAGTCTCATGCTGTTTATATTAGTTATTTCCACCTATCTTGCTGGTTCTGGTGAGGACATGGTTGTAGTGTTTACCAAACACAGGAATTGTTTTACACTGTAACAATATCAACCACTTCTCATCCAAGAACTTCTAAAGCTCTTGAGAAAAGCATTAAGGTAGTTATACATCTAGCGATAATGGGCAGATGTGACCAAGAGACAAATCTCTCTCTGATAGAATCTGATTAGAGAGGGATCTGTCAGCTGCCGATACATTGCAGGCCAATTCCCAATCGATTTCATGCCGAAGCAGATCAGGAATCGACCTTGTGCTGCTGTATCCACCGCCCAGCCCGATGCTGTCCCCCCCCAATGTCAAATGTGCCCCCCTTGATGCACTATCTACCACGCTACAGCAACCACGTGGGCTGTGTGCATGGACGGAAGACGGAGCCCGGAGCCAGTGGTGGACTCGGACAGGTAAAGTATACTGCACCAGGCACCAGTGAGGCACATTTGACATTAGGGGGGACAGCGTCGGGGGTTTCATTGTTCGGCGCTCATCCCGATATCGCTTACCGTTACTGTTGCACTCCTGATCAACCACAACGGCCCAACATCTTGCAGCATGTCCATTCGATACATGCAACCAATTTCGGCCCTAAACCTAAATACATTTGTAAATGGGAGGACGATTTGAATAATACTTTTGAGTTGGAAGACTTACATATCTTATGAAAACACATACCCAAAAGTCCAGTCTGCACTAACGTGGTAGGAACACATTGCAAACTCATGTTTCGGTACTATATAACTCCAGACAGGCTGGCCAAGTTTGGTAATAACATGCCAGACCTCTGTTTTTGGGGATGGAGGCAAAAAGGCACCTTTCTACAGACCTGGTGGTCATGTTCCATGGACCGTAAACTTTGGCACAGAACTTACCAAATCTTCCACACAATAGTAGGCAACCAAGTCCCTAAAACTCCTGACATAGCCCTTCTTTGCGGAAAGGCTCATGCAAATATCCAACATAATGCACAACCAACCGCAAAACATGACCAACCGCACACGTATGTACACACGTGCCAACCAACTCACTTAAATACTATGCGTGCAAGCTAAACGACAAACTGCACAACATGTCCGCATTCAAAAACAACAAAGTTATTTAAAAGACTTGTACACACGTTCCAACCTGCATGGTACATGTGTATGAGCCTTCAGCCTGATCAGATTTTGCAGGTACAATATAGGCTAATAACCCACGTCTTTGCTGAAGTCAAATTAGCAATAGCCAGGGCTTGGAAATCGCTAAGCCTTAGCCTCGATAGTTGACACGGTGAAGACAACCTTGGTTATTCTGTGTTGTATGACAAGTTAAAAGCCATCATAGACAATAAAACTGACAATTTAGAAAAGATGTGGTGTCCCCTATATACCCAATACTTCCACTGTCTCCCTACCCCTCCCACATGAGCATATAAGTGCCCAAACCAGAAGTTTCAATGACTAGGGTTCCCTAACCTCAAATGATGCACATGGATACCCCTGCCCCCTACCCACTCCTACACCCCCTAACCCATTTTGTGGCCTCTCACTGCTAAGCTAAAGAGTAATATATCTAGGTCCTGGAGAAATCTCTGAATCTCCAAATGTAATGTTACCTACATTACACTGGATTGTCACAGTCTTAAAGTGTACCTAAGATCACTTAAAAGTAAAAATCCATACATATCTGGTGCTTCCTCCAGCTACTTTTGGCCTGATCTCTCCCTCGCCGCCATCCTCCACCTTCTGGATCCTCCCGGTAACATTGGCCTGTTGGGCAGGCGCAGTGCAGCAGCGCATGTGCAGTAAGCCTGGACTCCCGAAGTTACCGGGAGCCATAGCGGGGGATCCGGGAGGCAGTGGACGGTGGCAAGGGAGCAGACAAGCCAAAGGGGGCAGGGGGAAGCCCCAAGTATGTACGAATTTTTACTTTCAAGTGATCTACAGGGCCGGATTTCTGCAAAGGCCACAAAGGTCACGGCCTAGGGCGGAAAAAAATCAGAAGGATAAAAGGGCGGCAGGACCTGAGAGAGATAAGAGGCTGCATGTCAAAATAAATCATTTCTCCTGCTCCAAAGCGCCCCGGCTTTGCTGCACACACACAGTCAGAATTCCAGAGCTCCTTGTATTTTCCTTACTTTGTGGTGTGCGATGAGACAGTGCTAGCTCCTGAACATACAAGCTGCAGTTTATTGCCAGGGAAAAACAAAAATTTGCTTTCCTAAAATTATTTCCTAAAGTTATTGCCAGGGGTGAGAGAAACATGGATCACAATGTAGACAATTTCTGATACAGTAAAAGTAAACATTTTAACAGAATTATTTCCACTTTACATCTCAAGCTGGGCTAAACAATGTATTGCTGGTCAGACTCTGTTAATGACTTGAGCCATTCCTTCTCCTCTCTCCCCCTGGATTGTAAATCTTAAACAGATAAGGTTTGTTTTTCCTTAGAGAGATTTATGGCAGCCCCTTCTATGCTAAATCTTAACCCCTTGCTGGCTCATTTTAAAGGCAGCAGTAGTCTAGTATGAGATAGACAACTTCTCTATAATTATCATTACAAATGTACTGTTGTATACTTTTGTATTGTTACATTCTGTTTTGTATACCAAAAGTAATAACATACACTAAAAATTAAAAAAAATATATATTTGTACCGTGTTGGCAAACAGTAAAAAAAAAACACCTGTGAAAGAATCAGTACAATAAATACTATAAAATAAATGCAACAGATCTGTGATTACAGAAGAGCAGAGAGGGAGATGAATGCCGCTCTGCTACTTCATGCCTGGTACACACCATGCAATTTGCCATCAGATAGATGGGTTCAAATTGATTATTTCTGACAGGTCTAATCTGATTTCTGATCATTTTTCTAATCGACTTTGTATAAGTGATCGGAAAATCGATTCAACCCATCTATCTGGTGCGTACCAGGCATTAGGGACTCACTGCTCTAACAGGAAAAACAATCATTCATCATTTTTCAGAGAGAAAACATTCATAGGTATCCTGCAAACAAGTGATCGTTAAGGCTCATACACACATCAGACTATAGTCTTTGGAAAAAGAAAGATCACAGTCCAATCTTACCACCCTTCATGTAGTATGAGAGCCATACCTTCACAGTCTATTCTGAGCTGAACTCCCCATCAGAAAACAATCTTTGCAAGATGCTGCACACACAGATGCTGTACAGACACAAAAGATCAGTATCTGCAAAAGATCTGTTCCTGCCACAGATCCGTTCCTGCAAATTGCATTCATAGTTTATGAGATTTGCAGATCATCATACACACCTTGTTTAACTGACATTCATCTGCAGATCAGACAATCATCTGCAGATCTGAAAATCCATCCTGGTGGATCGGATCTGCAGATGAATGTCTGTTAAACAAGGTGTGTATCTGCAGATCTCATAGACTATGAATGCAATTCGCAGGAACGGATCTTCAGCAGGAACAGATCTTTTGCAGATACTGATCTTTTGAATGTGTACAGCATCTTTGTGTGCAGCATCTTGCAAAGATTTCTGTCTGATGGGGAGTTCAGCTCCATAGAATAGACTGTGTAGGTATGGCTCTCATACTACATGGAAGGGGGTAAAATTGGTCTGTGATCTTTCATTTTCCTAAAGGCTCATACACACATCAGACCACAGTCTTTGGAAAATGAAAGATCACAGACCAATTTTACCCCCTTCCATGGAGTCCGAGAGCCATACCTACACAGTCTATTCTATGGAGCTGAACTCCCCATCAGATAAAAATCTTTGCAAGATGCTGAACACGTTCAAAAGATCAATATCTGCAAAAGATCTGTTCCTGCAAAAGATCCGTTCCAGCAAAATGCATTCATAGTCTATGATATCTGCAGATCCTCATACACACCTTGTTTAACAGACAATTATCTGCAGATCAGACAATCATCTGCAGATCTGAAGATCCATCCTGGTGGATCTGATCTGTAGATGAATGTTTGTTAAACAAGGTGTGTATGAGGATCTGCAGATATCATAGAGTATGAATGCATTTTGCAGAAACGGATCTTTTGCAGGAACAGATCTTTTGCAGATACTGATCTGTTGAATGTGTACAGCATCTTTGTGTGCAGCATCTTGCAAAGATTTCTATCTGATGGGGAGTTCAGCTCCATAGAATAGACTGTGTAGGTATGGCTCTCATACTACATGGAAGGGGGTAAGATTTCTGTCTGATGTGGAGTGCAGCTCCATAGAATAGACTTTGTAGGTATGGCTCTCATACTACATGAAGGGTGGTAAGATTGTCTGTGATCTTTCATTTTCCAAAGACTATGGTCTGATGTGTGTATGCACCCTGAGTGTGTGTGTGTGTGTGGGGGGGGGGGGTTGGTGGTACCGGGCCTAGGGCACTGAGAAGTCCAAATCCGGCCCTGGTGATCTAATATTCTCTTTAACTGTGACCCAAATTACTTTTCTCTCTTTTACTTTTTCTATGTTGCAGTCACTTACAGTAGGTAGTAGAAATCTGACAGAAGCGACAGGTTTTGGACTAGTCCATCTCTTCATAGGGGATTTTCAGGGATTTTTTTTATTTTCAAAAGCAAAAAACTGTGTAGCGAGCAGCGAGGCTGGCCAGCATCATTGTTTAAATCCTTTTTATAAAGAATAAAAGCCTTGCTAAGAATCCCCTATGAAGAGATGGACTAGCCCAAAACCTGTCCCTTCTGTCAGATTTCTACTACCTACTGTAAGTGACAGCAACATAGGAGAAAAGTAATGTATGGCTCATTTTACTCTGGAAAAAATGTACTTCTTAATTGTCTATGGTTGCACATATTTTACATTTTACAATTTTTCGCCATAGTGCCCCGTTAACTACTTTGGCCTCCTGGACGTACTAGCTACGCCCAGGAGGCCATGTGTGCGTGCACGCGCACTCCCGGCCCACGGTTCGCTAGCCAGGCAATCAGTGAATCGGGCTATGGTGCCGATCACTGATTGCTCTCCCCCCGAGAAAAACCGTCAGCTTCGCACGGAAGCTGAGTTTTTTTTGTTCCTATTTCCCCCGACGTCACTCTATGCTTAGAGTGACGTCATTGGAAATAAACTCATCGCTGCCATCTTGTGGCCAAAAAGCTAACTGCATGAAAATGCAAAAAAAAATAAAAAAAATAGACCAATATGTACAAAAAATAATTAATTTGCATCCCACCCTCCCAAAAATACCCACATAAAATGTTTAATAATAAAAAAAAAACATTACAATTAAAAAAAACAAAAACCACAGAAATATTTACCTAAGGGTCTAAACTTTTTAAATATCTATGTAAACATGAAATATTTCTATTTTTTTTTTTATTATAAGCTTGTAAATAGTGATGGATGCAAAACGGAAAAAATGCACTTTTATTTACAAGTAAAATATTGTCGCCATACATTGTGATAGGGACATAATTTAAACGGTGTAATAACCGGGAGAAATGGGCACATACAATACGTGAGTTTTAATTGAGGAGGCATGTATTATTTTAAAACTATAATGGCCGAAAACTGAGAAATAATGCATTTTTTCCTTTTTTCCCTATTCTTCCTGTTAAAATGCATTTACAGTAAAGTGGCTCTTAGCAAAATGTACCCCCCAAAGAAAGCCTAATTGGTGGCGGAAAAAACGAGGCATAGATCAGTTCATTGTGATAAGTAGTGGTAAAGTTATAGGCTAATGAATGGGAGGTGAACATTGTTTGGATGCTTAAAGTGAAAACGACTGAAGGCTGAAGTGGTTAAAGGACATCCGAGGTGAAAATAAACAAATGAGATAAACAATTCTATCTAGACTATCCTCCTTCTAAAAATGACTTTTTGGTTATCCCGCAGTTTTATTTTAAATTTAAATCACTTTTTAAGTTTATACCGTTTCATGGTCTTTTCTCAATGGCACATTCATTGACGTATGCCAGAGCTAAAATCTATGCGCTATTGATCATTTTTATCTCTTTCCTGCTATAAAAAGACGTTTAGCATTAGGAAAGTGTTTTATGGCTGCAATTCCTTATCAGTGAGGGCTACGCTATAGTCCGACCCGGTCCCGACCGAGACAGAAACTGTCACTTGATTTATAACACTTTTAGGCAGAGAAAGGAAAAAAGGAACACAGCATAGTTATTTGTGTGCTAGGCACTGTACATACACACGTCTATCTCATCATGTCACATGTCACCTCGGATGTCTTTTAAGGACAATGTTGAATCTTAGCTTGTTGTTCTTTGTCTATTTTCTGTTTCAAGTTCATAAGACCCATTTAGCATCTTCAGTATAAGAAGCTCAGAAGGTACCAAAGTACTTAATATGTATCTGAACTGTTTCACTGTTTAAACTGTCGCCCTGCTCATATGTAATAGGCCCTAGGTTCTCAATGTGTGGCCGCGTACCCCAGGGGGTACTTCTGATGGTTCCAGGGGGTCCCCGAGCTTGATATACTGTACTTAACCAAGAATAACAAATTTAGAGTTTTAGAAAAAGGTAAATCTTATTTAAACAACACCAAATGAGTGTTTTAGCTAATTAAAGCAATAGTAAATGCTTGGAAATGGTTTAGAACCAATTATCATAATCTACGATTAAATATATATTTGTCAAGGGGTACTTGTGATAATGTTTACTATGCTAGGGGGTACTTGGTGAGTACAGGGTTGTAAAAGGGGTACATACCAATAAAATGTTGGGAAACACTGTAATTGGCAGAGCCGGGACAAGGTCCTCCAGCACCCAAGGCTGAGACACCAAAGTGCGCCCCTCCATCCCTCCCACCCCAGCCGTCACACACTGATTGCTATTAGACTAAGAGGCGCCACAACACCCTAATCTCTAATGATCTGGCTTGCAGTTACTGCCATGTATCTCCTTTTCTTATTTCTCTCTGCTTCAAACACAATAGGGGAAAGATAGCTGAGTGAGGTGTGCGCCTCCTCCTACACTGTGCCCTGAGGCTGGAGCCTCTCTCGCCTCTGCCTCGGCCCAGGTAATCGCCCACAAACCGTATTACTGTTAGTTATATAATGTGTATATTCATTTTAGTCATTTCTTGAGATTGAAACAAAACGGTATCATTTTGAAAAGGTAGCATTTATCGCAGTGACTTTGCACCATCGCCTCTAGTTTAGCTTTCAGGGAAGCAGCAGCTACAGTAATGACATCTTATCCCTGCTGCAATAAAGGGTGTGGAGTGACACAGTTCCCACGATCTGCTCCGAGAGCCCAAACTGGGTGAGATGTCTCCGTGGCGACCGTTCCAGCATGAGGAAGAAGGTGTGTGGGGAAGGGTAAGGCAGAGTTCACACAAGGCCTGCAGGACATGCAGCCAAGCATCGGTCCCCCTCCTGTCCTTGGGATGGGAATGGCGTCAGTCTACTAAAGAAACATTGTTACGGAACCTCCACTCATACCGGCTCCGGACTACGTGTCCAAGTGATCTAACAACAAATACATCCTCACCCACAGCAGAGGTGATAGATGCACAGTCGATCAAGCAAAATCCTTTACTAATTGCCATTCAAAAAATAATGTAAACCACAAGTCAATCAATGTACAATAATGAAAAAAAACAATAGTTAAAAACTTTTTGCTCTCACTATCATACCTCCCAACTTTTTGAGTTAGGAAAGAGGGACACTTTAAAGAGAAACCGTAACCAAGAATTGAACTTCATCCCAATCGGTAGCTGATACCCCCTTTCCCATGAGAAATCTATTCCTTTTCTCAAACGGACCATCAGGGGGTTCTGTAGCTGATATTGTGGTGAAACCCCTCCCACAGTGTGATGTCAGGACCATGGTTCTGTCATCACACTGTGAGAGCCTTGTTGCATTGTGGGAAATAATAGCTGTTTACAGCTGTTTCCAACTGCCAAAAAAGCAAGCAGCTTCTCCGTCCACTGACATCACCTGCCAGCAGTAAAAATGTCACCATGTGATAAATGTCAGAATGTAAATCAGGGAGAGGATAGATTTTACAATGGGCAAACACTGACTAAATAATTTATACATAATTATTGTAAAAATTAAGCACTTTTTTTATTACATTATTTTCACTGGAGTTCCTCTTTAAGCTATACCCCCGCCACACCTCTAGACACACCCCTGCCACACCCCTAGTCACACACAACAGCCCCTACGAAATTGTCATGAGGCCCCTGTAATCCAAACTTCTCCTCACTGTACCCCACGAACACACCCATCCCCGACACCTATGCAGAATATCGCTGGTACCAGGGTAATGCTTACTTGCACCAGTCTCCTCTAGGCATCACAGCCATACACTCTCAGCTGCCATTCGCTGGCTCCCAATCACGTGACTTGCATTGGTCATGTGATTACGAGCCTGCCAATGGCAGCTGAGAGCGTATGGCTGTGATGCATGACCCTCAGTGCTATAGCAGGTAATCATTACTCCACTACCTGTGTTACTCTGCATGTGGGTAATGAGAGGGAGGAGGGGTGGGTGCCCCCCTGCCCCGGGCCCCCTAGCAGTTTCAGGGGCCACAGGGGCTATTGTTACGCCCCTGCACGCATATCACAAAGAATTCATAAGAAAAATATGTAATTTTATCATTCAAACCACGCTGGTCCTGTCTATTCATCATTAGTTTTATTTCATAATAACATTTAAAAGTAGGAAATATATTGATTTAGATGAGAATAAAATTTAGAGTCAATTTAAAACATAATTCAGGAGAAAAATACATATACTGTATTTACACAGATCTGTACATCATTCCCGAAAGAGGGACTAATGAAGAAGAAAGAGGGACAGAGCGGGATTGGGTTCCCAAAGAGGGACTGTCCCTCCAAAAGAGGGGTAGTTGGGATCTATGTGCAGGGCCGGATTTGTACTCTTTACCGCCCAAGGCCACAGTCACCAGCCACCCCCCTTTAGTATAGGTAGCGGGATGACCCCTCCCCCTTTCCTCTAGTATAGGTAGCTTGATGACTCCCCCCCTCCCCCCAGTATAGGTAGCCAGATGACTCCTCCCCACTTTCCCTCCAGTACAGGTAGCCAGATGATCCCTCCCCCTTCCCTCTAGTATATGTAGCCAGATGACTCCTCCCCCTTTCCCTCCAGTATAGGTAGCCAGATGACTCCCTTAATCCCCCCACCCCCCTCCTAAAGGTATGTAAAGGTGTCACTCATTTCTTCTCGTCTCCAGTGCAGAAGCTTCCTGTTCCTTTCCGTCTCCAATGCTGTCCAAGTCCATAGCCGCCGGCCACAATGCAAACATGCACAGAGAGCAAGGTGGCTGCTGCACAGGCAGCTAACAGCAGAGTACCATGGGTCAGGCGCTCGCCTGATCTCCTGCATTGCAGCATTTGCAAATGCTGCACCAGCTTAGCTTGCTGCTTTGGTGCCCTTACTCCCGTGGTGCCCTAAGCCAGGGCCTAGGAGGCCTTGGCCTAAATCCGGCCCTGTCTATGTGCTATTCCTCATGCAAAACAGGTGTGGCCATTAAAGATTAATCAGGAAATATACATAAATAACAATACATTCATGTCGATACTGTACAAAAAATATGATTATAGCTATTGTAAAGTACCCAATGCTGAGAATCACAATCAATCAATCAATCAATCAATCAATCAATCAATCCAGCATCTATGAAGAATGCATACTGGCAGGTGGTGGTGGCCTGGTGCAAAAAAACATGCACAATTGCTGTGCAGATTGCAAGAGCGATGCTGCATACAGACCTCAGTCAGAGCAATGGCCACCATAGTGAGTAGGGGTAGGGCGCCTAACATGTGTCGCTGTCTACTGACAGCTTTATGGCAGGTGCCTCCGATGAAGCTGTCAAAAGGCAGCAACACATGTTAGGTCATTCTCCCCTCCTGAATTTGGCACTCTGACTGAGCGCTGTTGGTGTATATAAATACTAAATAATAATAATAATAATATTTTGTATGCACTGTGCACCTTTTTCTACATTATTACAACACATGAAATCAGGGGTGGTTCTTCCATGAAGCAACGTGAATCATGTACTTCAGGGCGCAACAATTAGAGGGTGGCAAGAGGCGCCTCCCCTCCCCAAATGTCCCCTCCTCGCATTCTCCCCCTCCCTAAATGCGGGGCACTGCTTCACTAACTTGCTCTCAGCATTCGAGTGGTGGGATCTCCATCCGCCCATCCAGCATCCTGTATCCATGGCTACAGCGGTGCCTCATGTGACCTGTTATGTGCTGTCAGGTCACATGAGGCGGCGCTGTAGTCAGAGAAGAAGCAGAACTTCACGTGTGGCTGGTGATCCCATCACTAATCTGCTGAGAGCGTGTTAGTGATGCGGCGCAGGGGCAGTACATACCCGGCATCCTGAAGATCAGATGCTGCGGGCCAGCAGGGAGGAGGTGCTATGGGAGGAGGTGCAGCACATACCCGGCATCCTGTGGATCAGATGCTGCGTGCCAGCAGGAAGGAGATGCTATGGGAGGAGGTGCAGCACATACCCGGCATCCTGGGGATCAGATGCTGCGGGCCAGCAGGGAGGAAATGCTATGGGAGGAGGTGCAGCACATACCCGGCATCCTGGATATCAGATGCTGCGGGCCAGCAGGGAGGAGATGCTATGGGAGGAGGTGCAGCACCTACCCGGCATCCTGGGGATCAGATGCTGCGGGCCAGCAGGAAGGAGATGCTATGGGAGGAGGTGCAGCACATACCCGGCCTCCTGGGGATCAGATGCTGCGGGCCAGCAGGGAGGGGATGCTATGGGAGGAGGTGCAGCACATACCCGGCCTCCTGGGGATCAGATGCTGCGGGCCAGCAGGGAGGGGATGCTATGGGAGGAGGTGCAGCACATACCCGGCCTCCTGGGGATCAGATGCTGCGGGCCAGCAGGGAGGGGATGCTATGGGAGGAGGTGCAGCACATACCCGGCCTCCTGGGGATCAGATGCTGCAGGCCAGCAGGGAGGAGATGCTATGGGAGGAGGTGCAGCACATACCCGGCCTCCTGGGGATCAGATGCTGCGGGCCAGCAGGGAGGGGATGCTATGGGAGGAGGTGCAGCACATACCCGGCATCCTGAAGATCAGATGCTGCAGGCCAGCAGGGAGGAGATGCTATGGGAGGAGGTGCAGCACATACCCGGCATCCTGAAGATCAGATGCTGCAGGCCAGCAGGGAGGAGATGCTATGGGAGGAGGTGCAGCACATACCCGGCATCCTGGGGATCAGATGCTGTGGGCCAGCAGGGAGGAGATGCTATGGGAGGAGGTGCAGCACATACCCGGCATCCTGAAGATCAGATGCTGCAGGCCAGCAGGGAGGAGATGCTATGGGAGGAGGTGCAGCACATACCCGGCATCCTGGGGATCAGATGCTGCAGGCCAGCAGGGAGGAGATGCTATGGGAGGAGGTGCAGCACATACCCGGCATCCTGGGGATCAGATGCTGCAGGCCAGCAGGGAGGAGATGCTATGGGAGGAGGTGCACCACATACCCGGCATCCTGGGGATCAGATGCTGCGGGCCAGCAGGGAGGAGATGCTACGGGAGGAGGTGCAGCACATACCCGGCATCCTGGGGATCAGATGCTGCGGGCCAGCAGGGAGGAGATGCTACGGGAGGAGGTGCAGCACATACCCGGCATCCTGGGGATCAGATGCTGCGGACCAGCAGGGAGGAGATGCTATGGGAGGAGATGCAGCACATACCCGGGATCCTGGGGATCAGATGCTGCGGGCCAGCAGGGAGGAGATGCTATGGGAGGAGGTGCAGCACATACCCGGCATCCTGGGGATCAGATGCTGCGGACCAGCAGGGAGGAGATGCTATGGGAGGAGGTGCAGCACATACCCGGCATCCTGGGGATCAGATGCTGCGGGCCAGCAGGGAGGAGATGCTATTGGAGGAGGTGCAGCACATACCCGGCATCCTGGAGATCAGATGCTGCGGGCCAGCAGAGAGGAGATGCTATGGGAGGAGGTGCAGCACATACCCGGCATCCTGGGGATCAGATGCTGCGGGCCAGCAGGGAGGAGATGCTATGGGAGGAGGTGCAGCACATACCCGGCATCCTGGGGATCAGATGCTGCGGACCAGCAGGGAGGAGATGCTATGGGAGGAGGTGCAGCACATACCCGGCATCCTGGGGATCAGATGCTGCGGACCAGCAGGGAGGAGATGCTATGGGAGGAGGTGTAGCACATACCCGGCATCCTGGGGATCAGATGCTGCGGGCCAGCAGGGCGGAGACGCTATGGGAGGAGGTGCAGCACATACCCGGCATCCTGGGGATCAGATGCTGCAGGCCAGCAGGGCGGAGACGCTATGGGAGGAGGTGCTGCACATACCCGGCAGCCTGGGGATCAGATGCTGCGGACCAGCAGGGAAGAGATGCTGCCTTGGATGAAGCAGAGGGAGATAAGCGTAGTGCCAGTGCCTGCAATGCACAGCCCAGCTGGAGGGGGCGTGTCTTCACAATGTATTACTACTTCAGGTGGCAAAAAGTCTAGATCCAGCCCTGCAAGAATTTACTGTTACTTAGATACATTTTCTGATTGATAGTTTAGTGGCTACATCTGATGTGCAGGAGGAATAGCAGGAGGCACAAGGCTTTTAATTGTTATTAATTATGTGTTTTTTTTCATTATTGTGCATTTATTGACTTTTATATTGACTATTGCTTATTTACATTAATTTATGATGACATTTAAAGGATACCCGAGGTGACACGTGACATGATAAGATAGACATGTGTATGTACAGTGCCTAGCACACAAATAACTATGCTGTGTTCCTTTTTTTCATTCTCTGTCTGAAAGAGTTAAATATCAAGTATGTAAGTGGCTGACTCAGTCCTGACAGGAAGTGACTACAGTGTGACCCTCACTGATAAGAAATTCCCCTTTTTATCTCTTTCTTGCTCTCAGGATCCATTTTCAGCTAGGAAAGTGTTTTATAGTTGGAATTTCTTATCAGTGAGGGTCACACTGTAGTCACTTCCTGTCTGAGTCAGGACTGAGTCAGCCACTTACATACCTGATATTTAACTCTTTCAGGCAGAGAAAGAAAAAAAGAACACAGCATAGTTATTTGTGTGCTAGGCACTGTACATGTCTATCTCATCATGTCACGTGTCATCTCGGGTATCCTTTAAATCTGTTGTGGGTGGGTTTTATTTGTTCCCGGATTACTAGTTTCTGTTTTTTTTTCTTCCCGAGCCATAATATAATATTATTTGGTAGATGCTCCCCCTTTTCTGTGTATTTTTATAGTCCGGAATACATGTGTCCATGATAAGTGGGCAACGTTCAGCACTGCTGGGTGACCCATCACTGTCTGGCTGCTGGTGGGCCATGAAAAGATAGATCAACACTTTAAAAAGACACTTAAAACAGAGTGATAATGTCCTTTCGCCGGGCCCCAACAGTCAGGGATAAGTTACGCATCCGTACTGCTCGCAGACCACAGGTGCCAAGGGGTAGGAATGGTATGTTTCCTTGCATGGCATGCCACATGTGTGGTAATGTCATGCGTGGTAATACATTCCATCACCCCACTTCAGGGGCTACTTTTCATATCCGTGATAGATACACATGTGATTCCACTCACGTGGTGTATCTTATTAAGTGTCCCTGTAGTTACATCTATGTAGGTATGACTACACAAACCCTTAAAAGCCGTGTTTCATCACACAAAACTGCCATTAGGAATTACACGGCAGGACAAGCAGTGTCTGATCATTTTACCATGTGCCAGCATAGTGTAGCTCAATTTAAAGTGATGGCCATTGATGGGGTGCCCAGGTACTGGAGGGGAGGAGATCGTGTTAAGGAGCTACTCCGCAGGGAAGCCGGGTGGATCAAGAGACTGGGGGCTATGGATAGAGCAGGCTTAAATAGAGAAATTGATTTCTCTTTTTGTATTTGAATATATCTTTATAACACTTGTTCTACTGTTTACTATATTTAACATATGTGTGTTACTGTTCTCATACTTAATGTTGTTTTTACATGTTTTTATCTTTCAGATCATCCTGACCTGACAGTCTATGTGGCAGCGCTCCATTGCGGACAGTGGGTTGTGAGTATAGTGCGGAATAAGCGTATGTATGTTTATGTTTTGTGTAGCTATGGCTACGCTGACTTGCCGCACCGCCCACTGTCATGACGTTGGAGCCGCTCGGTGTCCCCATTGGACGCTTGCCGGCTACGATGATTGGACGCTGGTGTGTCATGTGATCATGACGTCACTTCCGCCCCCGCCTGACGTGTACCTGGCGGTATTGAGTGCATTGGCGGCGCGTCTGGGGTTATCTGAGCGGCGGTTTTCCGCCACCATGCCACAGGTGGGTATTTTTTGAATCTTGTTCACCTGATTGGTGGTTTTGGTGCATTAGATGTTTCCCATCAGGTCCGCCTTGACAGTCTGGTCAGGATTGGTCACTTTTGGTCTCATGGCACCCAATGGGCGGTGCATGTTTGTATATAAGTGTGATGTTATGCATTTTATGGTTGTATCTTCTTGTGCAACTTGACAAAGGCCTATGGAAGGCCGAAACAGCAGTCTGTCGTTGCTTGTGATGTATCATTAAAGTATTTGAGCTATAAACACACTGGAGTGGTGCCGGTCCTTGTTGGAGTTCATGATTGTGACCCCTTGGTACTTGGGTGGGACCGTGGCACACTTTTTTCATTTTTTATTTCTTCGGTGCTCCTGGAATCACCTTTGCACACTTAAAACAGAGTGGGAGGCTCCCAATGCATAAAAGATAGGCTGATAAGCTGTTGATCTTATAAACAGAGAGGTACTCTTAACTCTCTTGAAGAATTTGGACGTGTTTATTGAAACTATTTGAGCATTATGATAGAGGCACTCATGCTTGCTACACAGCCATAGCAGTTAAGGCACCTATTTTGTTCACTGACCCGAGGAAGCAGTCAAGCAACCACGAAACATGTTGTCAATTTTATGCGCTCAACGAAAAGACCTTTTTTTCAATAAACTGGTCCAAATTCTTCAAGATCAAGCTATAAGATCAACAGCTTATTTGTGTCTTGTCATACCTCTTTAGAGGTGATAGTTTTTTTTAGTTGTCCTAAAGAACATTTGGAGTGCGGCCACCCAGTTCCTATTACAGACCTGGAAAACCGAGCGGGAACGGTTAATTTCCCGCCTGCTTTGATGATGGTTGCACAGATTTGCCCCCCCCCCCCCCTGTGTGAGTATATACATCCTTAGCAATTTGCTCTTCTGAATCTTACACAATTCTGCACCATTGGGCTCCTGGTCTCCTTTTGTCTTTTAGCTGAGCCTGGGGTTGTTACAAGCGCAGGAACCATCGACATAAGCTAGCTAGCTATACACATGACAATTCGAGTAGCCAGATACATTTAAAGTGAACCCCGAGCAAACCTGGGGTCAGAAAACAGATACTTACAGAAAAAGTGAGACGCATCTTGATTATCCTATCATAAAAATAGTAAAATTTAAAATACGTGGGTATAAAAGTACATTTCATAAGCGTAAAACACAAGGTAATTACCTTTATCTCATGTTGCTGTCACTTATAGTGGGAAGCGAAAATCTGACAGATCAGTCCGGTTTTGGACTAGTCCATCTCCTCATGGGGGATTCTTGGTTATTTATTTTTAATAGCATTTACTGAATGGCAGTTGCTCAGTCCAGCTGCCAAAATAGTGTGCAAGTGAGAAGGGAGGCTAGCTGTGACATCTTTGCATACAGCCTCCCCACAGAGTGCTTTTGTAAACAATAAGGCTGCTTACACACAGGGACGTTACAGGCGCACGTTAGTGCAGCCTGTAACGCTCCCCAACGTACAGCAATGCAACACAAGTGGGCTGTTCACACTGCCCACATTGCGTTACATGTAACGCTGCACGTTCTTTCGAAAGTGCTGCATGCTACGGCGTTACAGCGGCTTAAGCCGCGTTAGACTGTTTGCACATGCGCAGTCATGTTGGGGAGGAGCGGAGAGCGGCCAGGCACATGGCTAATTAATATTCACTGCACGTTGTGACGTGCAGTGTTTACTTCCTGGTGCGGCCGCTCTGTGCGGCGATTGGCCGGCGGGACCACGTGATGCCGCATGCGTCCTAGAGTACGCATCACGGACGCCAGAGTGAGCTGCACAACGCGGCTCACTCTGACGTCCACTTCGAAGAGCACCAGGCCTTGCGTTAGGTGCACGTTATGCGACCTTAACATAGCACCTAACGCAACGTCTTAGTGTGCAAGTCGCCTTAAGGTAATACTGAGAATCCCCCATGAGGAGATCAACTAGCCAAAAATCTTTTAGAACTGCCAGCTTTATACTAGCTACTGGGAGTGAATGAAAGCAACGTAGGAAAAAGTCATTTTCAGTGCAATTTGCTCTGGGAGAAATATACATTTTATATGCCTGCACTTTCCATTTTACAATTTTTCGTGATAGTGGTCTTTTAAGTGATATTCCCGGAAAACGGAATGTGCCATTTAACTAACAGAAGCGTGAAAGCTTTCTTTCCTGCATAAAAATGATCTAATTGCTGAATGTTTAAAAGCCGTGTTTTTCTGGTATTTGTTTTATGCTGATGGGGATCTTTCTAGACATCGATAAAAGCTCTCAATGTTGCTAGATAATTCTTAATGGATTCATTACCCGAGGCGCCCTCTTTCCTTAAAGAAAAACTGTGACCAAGAATTGAACTTCATCCCAATCAGTAGCTGATACCCCCTTTTACATGAGAAATCTATTCCTTTTCACAAACTGACCATCAGGGGGCGCTGTATGGCTGATATTGTGATGAGACCCCACCCACAGGAAATTAGTGAGGACCATGGTCCTCCTGGCAGTTTTCTGTCTGTGAACCTCGTTGCATTATGGGAAATAGCTGTTTACAGCTGTTTCCAACTGCCAAAAAACAAGCAGCATCTCCTCCCAGTGACATCACCTGCCAGCAGTAAAAATATCACCATGTGATAAATGTCAGAATGTAAATCAGGGAGAGGAAAGATTTTACAATGGGCAAACCACTGACCAAATCATTTATACATAGTTATTGTAAAAATGAAGCACTTTTTTTTATTACATTATTTTCACTGGAGTTCCTCTTTAAAGGGCCATGTAACATATAAAGTACATATGTATACATACTGTACATATATTTGCCCCAGAGTAAATGCAATGGTATTTTTTTTTCCGTGTCGCTGTCACTAACAGAACGTATTATTAAAGAGGCCCTGTAGTGACATATAGTAGAATGCAGTAAAGAGGCCCTGTAGTGACATATAGTAGAATGCAGTAAAGAGGCCCTGTAGTGACACATAGTAGAATGCAGTAAAGAGGCCCTGTAGTGACATATAGTAGAATGCAGTAAAGAGGCCCTGTAGTGACACATAGTAGAATGCAGTAAAGAGGCCCTGTAGTGACATATAGTAGAATGCAGTAATTCATTCAGGATACCCACTTTTATGCTAATTATCCATGCTTTCAGGATCAGAAACTCTTCCCATATCTATATATTGCTGTATATTGGTATGTAGCCCAGCCCTCCCAGTGATGCTTAGCCTAGGCTATTTAGCTATACAAAATTCTCCTCCCAGAGCATTCTGGGAGACCAGGCATTATTTTCAGTGGCTTTGAAATTCTCAGATACAAACATTCCACAGAGCTGCACCTGACAGGACTAAAGATGTTGCGACCTGTGATAGATTTAAGTAAAGGGTGAAGAAAGATTTTACAGTGGGCAAACACTAAATAATTTATAAATGAATATTGTAAAATAAAATAATGTTATGTTATTTTCTCTCCACTTCCTCTTTAATCTGACTGATCTGAACCTCTTTTGGACCGTCCATCTCCTCACGGGGAATTCTCAAGGTTTTCTTTATTTTCAAAACCATTCCTTGGTCCACAGTGGCACAGTCCAACAAAATAGTGTACAGCAGAAATGGATTAGGATAAAATGGGGCTCTAGGCAAGATAGCAGTTTTTGCCCACCGCTGATGATCACCTGGCTTTTTTTTAGTAAGATTTGGTGGGGGCTAGCATCCTTCAGGCCCCTAGACTGACTCCAAGCCCTAGGCAATGGCCTAGGTTGCCATGTGGATGATCTGACTCTGGTGTACAGGCAAGAAGCCAGGCCAGCAGGTCCTTTTCATGTGGTGAAACTCTCAGTAAACAAACTTTCCGAAGAGGGAGATATGGCTTGCTTGACTGTTGAAAACAACCGTTATTTCCCACAATGCAATAAGGGTTACACAATAAACAATGGTTTATCATGGTCCTGACATCACCCTGTGGGAGGGGTTTACCACTATATCAGCCATACAGATGTCCCTGATGATCTATTGGAGAAAAGGAACAGATTTCTCATGGGAAAGGGGGTATCAGCTACTGATTGGGATGAAATTCAATCCTGGGTTAAAGGGATACTGTAGGGGGGTCGGGGGAAAATGAGTTGAAGTTACCCGGGGCTTCTAATGGTCCCCCGCAGACATCCTGTGCCCGCGCAGCCCCTCCCCAATGCTCCAGCCCCAACTCTGGTTCACTTCTGGAATTTCAGACTTTAAAGTCAGAAAACCACTGCGCCTGCATTGCCGTGTCCTCACTCCCGCTGATGGCACCAGGAGCGCACAGCGCAGGCCCAGTATGGTCTGTGGGGCTGCACCGTGCGCTCCTAGTGACATCAGGGGAAGCGAGGACACGGCAACGCAGGCACAGTGGTTTTCAGACTTTAAAGTCAGAAATTCCAGAAGTGAACCGGAGGCGGGGCCGGAGCATTGGGGAGGGGCTGCATGGGCACAGGATGTCTGCGGGGGACCAGTAGAAGCCCCGGGTAACTTCAACTCATTTTCCCCCGACCCCCTACAGTATCCCTTTAAAGTTATTCTTTAAGTGTTGCCTGGCAGCAGTAGAATCCCAGATCCAAGTCCCTGCCAAAATGTATCAGTATCGCTGTGTAGCGTTTGTTTACCGATCAGCCCACAACACTAAAACCACTAAGAGGTGAAATGAATAACAATGATTATCTCCTTGCACTGGCACCTGTCACAGAGTGGCAGATATTGTGGCAGCAAACATTCAGTTCTTGATGATGATGATGATATGAAAGAAGGAAAAATGGGCAAGCATAACGAGAGATGGATCGTGAAGACTGGATGACTGGGTCAGAGCATATCTACAATGGCCGGTCTTATGCTGGGAATACACCATACAAGCTCAACACACACCATGCAATCTTGGTTGTACAGATTTACCAAATCTATGTAGTACAAGGGCCAACAGATTGAAAATACCTTGAATGATTGATTGGATAAGCTCTTATACTACATGAAAGTGGTAAGATTGAACAACCAAGATTGTATGGTGTGTGTTGAGCCAGATGATTCGATAGATATTTTCCGACATATCCGATCTTATTTCTCATAGAAGTGAATGGAAATAGATAAGAAAAGATAAGGGAATCGAGTGGGAAATCGACCAGAAAATCTAATAAAAAAAATTTGATTGGACGGAAAATCGACTGAAAAAACGCATCGTGTATTCCCAGCATTATTCCTGGTAAGCAGTGGTTAGCAGATTGTTCGAGGACAGACAAGTGGTAAACTGGTGAGCAGGTCACAGGCACCCAAGCCCATTACGTCCATGAGAGAAATGTGTCAGAATCAGAATACGCAGTGCATGGATCAGGTGAGATGAATTGGGCACGGGGATCAGCAGGCATCTTATAGACGTCTGTGTTAAAGAACTGTAACCAAGGATTGAACCTTCATCCCAATCAGTAGCTGATCCCCCTCTTTCCCTCAAGAAATCTTTACCTTGTCTCAAACGGATCATCAGGGGGATCTGTATGGCTCATATTGTGGTGAAACCTCTCCCACAGTGTGATGTCAGGACCATGGTCCTGACAGTTTTCTGTCTGTGAACTCCATTGCATTGTTGTAAATAACTGCCTTTCCAACTGCCAAGCAAGCAATATCTCCCTCTGTGTATAGAGT
Source organism: Hyperolius riggenbachi (assembly GCF_040937935.1). Taxonomy (NCBI): domain Eukaryota; kingdom Metazoa; phylum Chordata; class Amphibia; order Anura; family Hyperoliidae; genus Hyperolius; species Hyperolius riggenbachi. The sequence goes on along the minus strand of NC_090651.1, from coordinate 35,006,398 downwards.
TCTCAGTAACGAACATTCCATACTGATCACCTGGCACCTGACTAAAGATGTCACCACCAGTGATACATTTCAGAATGTAAGTCAGGGAGAGAAGAGATATTGCAATGGGCAAACACTGACTAAATAATCTATAAATGAATATTGTAAAAAATAAACAGTTTTATTCACAATGTTATTTTCACTGCAGTTCCCCTCTAAGTATTGGTAAACGGCACCCAATCGGTGAGTTGGGGGTCCCATGTGGCTAGTAGCCGATTGGCTACTACATAGGAATAAATGGTTGTGGTTGAGAGTCTATGATTGGCTACACCTGGTTGTTTGGGCGCTAGACTTAGGAGCTTGAAGGAGTTCTTTGGCATTCTAAAAAACAAACAAGCCGACACTTACCTGGGGCTTCTATCGGCCCCCTGCAGAGGTCATGTCCCATGCCGTCCTCCTCCGATGCTCAGTTCCCTGGTCTAATCACATGAGTAATTACACTGCGCCTGCGCAGTAAGCTCCCGATGACGCATGTGGGAGCGTGAAGTATTCTTCTATTTAGACGAATATTAGACCGGGACTGGCGGCGGGGAACGGAGCATCGGAGGAGGACGGCGTGGGACAGGGGGCCGATAGAAGACCGAGGTAAGTGTCAGCTTGTTTGTTTTTTTTGAATGCCACAGAACCCCTTTAAGGGGGGCTTAAAGCAGATCGGGGGGTTACGGGGAGAACTTAGGGGGAATGGGGGGTTAGTGTTAGGCATTAAGTGGGGGGGTTCTTTTTAGGCACTAGAAGGGAAGGGTTCAAGTGAGAATGAGTGCCAGGTAGTGCATGGAAAAGTAGTGGTAATTTAAATTAACAATATTTTATTAGTATCAGCACCACCTGGCGCCCAACTTGCGGTGCCGTAATACATACTCCACAGTACACACAGCTTCCTGTGTACGATGTTGTGTAGCTGCAGACCTGGGGAATATGGATCAGCCTATGCTGCGTAAGTATTAGTTCGTTGCCAAGTTCGCAGGTCGAGCCGAATGACAGGTCACCTTGCTGACGCTGAAATTCTGGGCAGTGTATTCCCACTCCGAGTCGTAGCTCAGAGTAACACGTAATCCAGGATCCGGCTATTACCGACACCTAAATTACATTTATATTCCAGCTGCACCCCAATAGCCGTAATAACATTACGTCTATGGTGGCGCTCAAAGCTATGCGGCTGTGAGCACACGCCGAAACCACCTGTCTCGCTCATACTGACTCCTATCCTACAAAGTGCACATGAGCCTCAGAAGATGACCATGTAACAATGGGAGAAGGTGGCTTTGTCTGATCAGACTTCCGTCTCCTAATTCCCCATATCTCCTCCTGATCAAGCATCTGTGGGATGTACTAGAAAAACAAGATTTATCTATGGAGACCTCACCTCTTACAGGACTGTAAAGCCTTGTACACATTGTACACAATAGTGTGAGGACTGTCACCTGCAGGATCAGGACTTGATCCCTTGGGCGACAGTTCAGGGATGGTTCGGTACAGATGCATCGCTAGCAAACATTCTGTCGCTATTGAGGGGACAGGAGGGCTGTTGACGTGCCACAATACAGAGCGGCATTGAGCAGTTGAGTTGAGTAGGAGAACCATTCTCTCAGCTGAGATGATCCGCAAGGCAGGTTGCTTGATGACACATCGAGGAGACACGTACAAGGCTCTTGGCAGAGGCTGCCCCGATCGGTGGTCTCGGCTGAGAACCATCTAGTATGTGTATAAGCCAGGCTTAAGGATCTGCTCTTGGTGCCAGATACCACAGGACACCTTCTGAGGTCCAAAGCCAGAAAAAAGGGTGCCACAGGCAAATTTGGGCTATTTTATTGGGCACCTCCCTCCATGCCCCCAAATTTCCTCACATGGCCACAAATCGCGGCTTTGCAGCGGGGGTATGGTTAACGCTTAGATGCCACCAGGGGGTAGGTTAAGGGTTAGGGCCACCACCAGAGAGAGTTAAGGGTTAGGGGCCACCAGGAAGGGTTAAAGGTTAGGCACAACCAGGAGTAGTTAAGGCTTAGGCATAGGTAGAGATAGGGTTAAGGGTTAGGTTAATAGAATATTGGTAATCTTACCGATATTCTACTACCCACAATCCCCTCTGCACTTTTTTTTTCCAGGCAACATTATTACTTGGATTCCTGAGGTCTTGTGGACTTCCTAACTCGATGGGTCAGAACTGCTTTTACAGTAGAAGAGAGTGAGATTTACACAATATTAGACAAATGGATTTAAAGTGAGCCCGAGGCAGTTAAAAAGTTAGATACTTACTTAGGTAGAGGGAAGCCTCTGGAAAGTCCAGAGCTTTCCCATCTCATCCTCGACCCCACTGTTGTCGTGCATGGAACCTCTGAACATATCTGACAAGAGCTTGTCGGAGGTGTTCTCATGCTGTGCCTGCAGAAGTACAGCCCCACCTGCGATCACAAACTGTCAGGCGTACTCACGAACTGTCAGGCGTACTAGTGAACTGCCAGGCATACTCACGAATTGTCAGGCGAACTCAGAAACTGTCAGGCATACTCACAAACTGTCAGGCATACTCACAAACTGTCAGGCGGACTCACAAGTTGTCAGGCGGACTCACAAGTTGTCAGGCGGACTCACAAACTGTCAGGCGAACTCACAAACTGTCAGACGTACTCACCAACTGTCAGGCGTACTAGTGAACTGCCAGGCATACTCACGAATTGTCAGGCGAACTCAGAAACTGTCAGGCATACTCACAAACTGTCAGGCGAACTGACAAACTGTCAGGCGGACTCACAAAATGTCAGGCGAACTCACAAACTGTCAGGTATACTCGCAAACTGTCAGGCGGACTCACAAACTGTCAGGCGAACTCACAAGCTGTCAGGCGGACTCACAAACTGTCAGGCGAACTCACAAACTGTTAGACGTACTCACCAACTGTCAGGCGTACTCGCAAACTGTCAGGCGTACTCACAAACTGTTAGGCTTAGTCGCAAACTGTCAGACATACTCACAAACTGTCAGGCATGCTCACAAACTGTCAGGCATGCTCACAAACTGTCAGGCATGCTCACAAACTGTCAGGCATACTCACAAACTGTCAGGCATACTCACAAACTGTCAGGCATACTCACAAATTGTCAAACGTACTTGCAAACTGTCATGCGCGTACTCACCAACTGTCAGGCATACTCACAAACTGTCATGCGTACTCACCAACTGTCAGGCATAGTCGCAAACTGTCAGGCGTACTCACAAACTGTCAGGCGTACTCACAAACTGTCAGGCATACTCACAAACTGTCAGGCATGCTCACAAACTGACACAAACTGTGTGTACGCCTGACAGTTTGTGTCAGTTTGTGAGCATGCCTGACAGTTTGCGAGCTAGTGTCCAATAATGATGAAGTTTCCCTCTACTGACTACAGGCATCTAATCATGTAAACAGAAGTTCCTGTTTGATTGGAATTCTCCTGATTCTGATTGGATGTTTGAAGTCATCACAGTGTAACCGCACTGCTCACCTCCCTTGGTAAACCACACCCCTCAGTGTGAAACAAGGGGCAGCAGCTGAAATATAAACTTTACCAGAAGTAACGTTTTGTATCATAATAACATTGGCAAGGTGCTGCTGTAAAACTACCAAAAAAATGCAGCACCATGTTATGCAATAAAACTGTAACAATATGGCCTTGTGTAAAAGACATTCCACAAAAATAATAGTTATTTTGGCTCAGACACAAGACTTTCTATAATACTGTGCTAGCTGTCTCCACCATTGTCCTAATCAAAACTCTCTTCCTTTTCCTCTCCCCCATGACTAAAGGTTTATAAGCATTTCTAATAGCAGTCAGTCAAAAAGAGGTCATACACGATATAGCCAAATTATTAAAGAGAAACTGCAACCAAGGAATGAACTTCATCCCAATCAGTAGCTGATACCCCCTTTCCCATGAGAAATCTATTCCTTTTCTCAAACGGATCACCAGGGGGCTCTGTATGGCTGATATTGTGGTGAAACCCCTCCCACAGTGTGATGTCATGACCATGGTCCTGACATCACATTGTGGGAGCCTTGTTGCATTGTGGGAAATAATAGCTGTTTCCAACTGCTAAAAGAGAAAGCAGCATCTCCTTCCACTGACATCACCTGCCAGCAGTAAAAATGTCACCATGTGATAAGTTTCAGAAGGTAAATCAGGGAGAGGAAAGTTTTTACAATGGGCAAGCACTGACTAAATTATTTATACATAATTATTGTAAAAATTCAGCACTTTTTATTATGTTATTTTCACTGGAGTTCCTCTTTAAATTATTTGATCAAGTTTCAAGTGAAACTTTTCTTTCGATCGACAAACCTCAATTGATTTTATAGCAACTCTAAATTTCAACAAACTGCTGATCAAACACAGTGGAAAATTCTGTATCTAGGATCTATATAAATCAATTATTTTTCGTAAAAGGAACCCGAGCTGTGAGACCTATGGAGGCTGCCATACTTATTTCCTTTTAAACAATACCAGTTGCCTGGCAGTGCTGCTGATCTTTCTGGTCAGTAGGGTCTGAATCACACACCTGAAACAAGCATGCAGCTAATCTTGTCAGATTTGTCATAGACATCTGATCCTCATGCTTGTTCAGGGTCTATGGCTAAAAGTATTAGAAGCAGAGGATCAGAAGGACAACTAGGCAATGTGCATTATTTAAAAGGAAGTAAACATGTCAGCCTCCATATCGCTCTCACCTCTGGTTCCCTTTAAAAAAATACAAACTGTGTTTGCCCAACCTTTAAACCTAGGCCTACAAAAATAAAAATCAGATTTTCTCTCCAGTCAGATCGCTTTAGATAAATTGAAAGTACAATTGAGATCTTTCTCTGATCTGTAGGACAAAAAAAAATCAGCACTTTTTGAAAAAAAAATGTTTATGACTTTATACAGTTCTTTTTATGTATTTGTAAAAGCTGCAGGGACTTCCTGTACAATGGACTTCCTTTCAACAAGATCATTATGGAAAATGCAGGTTTAAACAACACCTTTTGCCGGTGGACTGAAAAGCATGGTAAGCTTTTGAAACAACAGGCCATATGCAATTCATCATTTCTCCCAAGTTTTCTCCTACCTAGGAGATACTTTTTAATCATCTTTTTAAAAAAACTTTTCAGCACTTTGCAATTGAAAAAAAAACATCTAAAGTAGGTGAGAAAGTACTGTCAGAATCAGTCAGTATATTTTCTTGCTTCCTGCATTTTATTAACAAGATGTAAAAATATCAACTTGGAGAAGACTTATGCTGCGTACACACTGGCGACTACGGTCGCTTGAAACAGCTAATTAACGATCGTTCCGCCGACAATCGGGGAAAAAACTTTACCCAACGATCATTAACACAAACGACAAAAGAACGACATCGGGAAGATGGAAATATCCAACCTGACGGATCGTATCTACCGACAATCGTTACAAAACTATAGTGTGTACAGACATCGGCCGAGAACGATCGTTACAAGGGCCAATGCGCCTGCGTTGAATTCTGCCCAGCTTCAGTACTTCCTTTGTAGCGCGGCCGTAAAGATTGTTACATTGCTCATTTCAATTAAACTTTGTTTTCAAGTTAACAATCATATATTTGTATCTATTGTAACTCCATGTCAGTGTTTTGTTTTTTTTATTGTATATAAATATGTACGCAACATTTCCTTCTGATGGTTCTTTTCTGCGAGAACGATCGTTAAAATGTGTATGATGATCGCTGCATCCAATCGTTGCATTCCTATCGTTGCCGTATTGTTCGTCTTTCAATAATCGTTCCTAGCGAACGATCGTTATCGCAAGTGTGTACGTAGCATAAGAACAAAAAGTTCATCGCATATGAGCCAACCACTCAAGACTCCTCATCAAGGATGGAGATAATGCAAAAAAAAATGTCTTAAATTCGATATACCGGTACATACCCAGATACATTAGAGATAGCAATACAATCTGCTGTACCATAAGCACATGTTTTGAAAAGAGAAATGGAGATGCAAGAGTTGTTTTTCAGAAAAGCAGTGTGACCCGCAGTAGACAGAAAACAACGGGATACAACATGCGCCTCACCAAACTTGCTATCCCCCGAGTCAGACGCCTTGGAGGTCCCTGCAGGTGGCCTGGGCTGGTGGATGCGGCATGGTCTGGTCTGTGGAGAAGGGATGTGCAGACATGATGGTGGCTGATCTCCAGTCTGTGTGTGTGAGAGGCAGCAGATGACAGGACAGCAGAATGTGGATTGCTGCTGGTTACAACTTGCAGCTCAGTGTGAGTGTTTCTGTCCCACCCCAAGCAAGACACAGCATTGGTGCTCCCTCCCAGATTAACTCATCCTCCTCTCCACGCACATGACTTTGCCTAATTCCAAGCCCCATCTATAGGGAAGGGACATCAGCGCCACCACAGAGCATTCAAGCTCTTTCTGTTTCTACGTTTTTTTTTTAATCATAATGGAACTAAGTCTGAGTCCAGATGTGCGACAATTCAAACTTAATTCCAGGGACATTTTCTTTTTTAAAAATCTTATTTTGCATAGAATGTTCTCATTGTAGGGATTTCTATTCACATAAAGGCCCATAAGCAATTCACTTTTTCAACTGAGTTTTCCCCTAGGAGATCATTTTTCAGCTTCAATTTAGCAATTTGCAGTGGAAAAAGTATCATAAAGTAGGTGAAAAGGTACTATCAAAATTATTTTGAGTATTTGCTTGTTGGTGGTTTAAAATGTATTTGATTGACAATTTTTAAAATATCACCTAGGAGAAAACTCAGGAGAAAAAGTGAATTACTTATGGGCCAAAGTCCTTAAAGTGTACCAGAGCTCAAGTTATCGGAAGAACTGATACTTACTCGTTGCTTCCTCCTGACCGTGAGAGGACGGCGAGGGACTCTCCCGTGTTTATGCTGCAGGAGGAAGCAGGTAAGTATCGGTTCTTCTTTTATCGATAGCTCTGGTTTCCTCTGGTTACCACCGAGTCCCTCACTGTCCTCCGGCTATCAGTCCCGGTAATCTGGCTCAGCCACGCCAGTTGGGCTCTTCTGCAGATACACAGACTGGTGACCCCCAAGAATGTAAAGAATAGCAATAATAACTTAATGGAAATTCCAATATTCTCCTACTCTAAAATAAATTCCTGGGGCTTCCTCCAGCCCCCTTCAGACCCTTATGCTCCCTTTCCGTCCTCCCGGGCCGCCTCGATCCTCCACTAGGGTCCTCTGAAATTTCTCCAGTCGGGGCATACCGCGCATGCGTAGCTCTACTGTGCATGCACCCTCCCATCACAATCCAAGGCGCAGAACTCTACTGCCGACTGGAGCATGGTGGCGGCAAACCAGGGCCGGGCCGAGGCATAGGCTGGAGAGGCTCCAGCCTCAGGGCGCAGTGTAGGAGGGGGCGCACAATTCATTCAGCTGTCATTCCTAATTGAGTTTGAAGCATCCATCGTGTGGACTTCACTTTCTACTGAGTTTGAAGCAGAAAGAAATAAGAGAAGGGGATACATAGCAGTGACTGCATGCCAGATAACTAGATATTAAGGTGTTGGGGAGGTTGTGGGCCCTGTGGCACCTCTTAGTCTAATAGCAATCAGTGTGTAACGGCTGGGGTGGCAGGGATAGAGGGGCGCACTTTGGTGTCTCAGCCTTGGGTGCTGGAGGACCTTGTCCCGCCTCTGCGGCAAACGCACAGCCAAACTGCGCATGCAAAACTCTAGACAGGGCCCTGTATTTTAGAAAGGTCCATCAGATGGTATTTCACCTCGGGAAACAGAACGCTGTCATCTGTTGTCATCCTTGTACATCTCTAAGTTATACTGTATGTTGGTGTTTTGCATAGAAAGTAATAGTAATATGCAGAAGTAAGAGAAACAGCACTGAAATGCGGTTTATTCTGGTGTCCCCACTGTGTGACTCTGGGCAAGATTAGGGAGGGAATTTGTGTGTAGCTGCTGTGGCATGTGTGGTAGATAGCTGTGAAATCACAATACCGACAAGTTATTTTAGAATGTCAGCTACCACTGGAGGGAACACTCTAAAGCCTCTGTGCAGTGTGCAGACGCCTGACTAAAGTTGGCTGAGGAGGCTGATAACGATCGCCTCAGCCGATAATCAACCGTGTGCCAGCCCAACCAGCGACGTGCAAGCACTGGATGGTCGTAGTCAGCCAACTTCGCTACGCTGGAACTACGCGTAGTTTTATGCAATTACGCTTCACCAAACTACGCGTAAATTCGTAAGCAAAAAAGGACAACCCAGCATGCCCTGCAACTTCCTTTTTGCGGCAAGGTACCAAATAAGAGCCAGGTAAACTGGGGAATGATCATTTATAAAAAAGAAAAGTAGTAGTGACCAGATAAAAATAAAGATTTTTTGATGTTATGCCCGACAGTTCAATGTAAAACATGCATCGGGGCCCACAGCTCCTTAGCTACACCACTGTGGAAGAACTAGATGTCCCAGCATGTTCCTGCTAGCTCTTCAGCAGCTGCACAGGGGCCTACCTGCTCACGCCTGACTGCTAACAGGAAGACAGGGAAACCTGCTAGTGAAGTGATTCAGATGACATGCGGCGCGGGCCTGTGCATGTCACACGGCTCTGTCTGTACATGTCACTGGCCTGTGGAACAAGATCTGCCAGTTCTCAGCAAGTAGACGACTCTCTTGTTATATCGTAAAGTTCTGATAAAGTTCAGAGCTGATCTCTGCGAGAGACTGAAACTTTGCCCAACTCCATCCAAATCATTCTGTGTGACTATAAAAGTAATAATAGGGTCTCCATAGCAGAAAGCCAAACCACAGGATCACGAAGCATTGTCATTTGCCAATCAAAATGGTCAGGAAGCTTATTTGATTTGAGCTTCAAATAATTTGGCTAATTTCCAACTCTCAAACAAACTTGGCAGAAAATGCATGTGATGTGATTGGTCAATTTCCAAGCTGCATCCAATTAGCATTAAATTTACATACAAGTATGAATTAGTCTCATTGGTTGTCTCTCGTTGTCACTACTGAGGCTAGGCGCACACATGACAGAACAGGAAAAGCTGCGTTTTATGTCATGTTTTTTGTTAATGTTGTGTGCGGTTTTGCGCGTTTTTGGTGTATTTGCATTAGCATTTTTTACCGCAGTCGTTTTTTTCAAGCATTTTGCGTGCGTTTGCAGTACGCATTTTTGTATGCGTTTTTCATGCTTTTTCTTTTGCGTTTTATACAAATCATTGTAACTATTTGACGTTTCATTACAGAATTTGTTTGTTGTTATAGATGGTATTTTGCATTTAATTTCTGTTTAGTTAACCGATTTAGCACCACATTTTTCGTTTACAAGCTATAAACGATAATTTCGACTATATCCCGCGCCCTTTTTTCCAGGCGCTCTTTTTTGATACGCGGGAGAGAGATGGTGGGACAGAGTCAGGAAAGTGGGGGGAAAGGTAGAGAGAAGAATGTGAAAGACAATAAAGGGGAAAAACATGAGTGAGTATCAGTGTGGAAGAAGAGCATGTTCAGCTTGGTGTTACAGGAGCCAGTGAATACAGATAATAATGAGGACAGTAAGGGCCCATTCACACTTACAATCGCAGAACGCCGGCGATTACCGCCGGCGTTCTGCGGGAGTGATTTTCCCGCGATTAGCGCGGAAAAATCACTGGACACTGCGGCGGTTTTGGAGCGATCGCGATTAGCGTGCTATGCACGCTAATCACGATCGCAAATCGCGGAACGCTCGTCGCCGGCAAACCGCTGCATGCAACGCGGTTGCGGTTATCGCTAACCGCAACCGCGGCAGTGAGAACACGGCCACTGGCTACAATGTGTAGCGGTTCTTGCAGAACCGCTAGCGGTTTGCCGCGAGCGGGAATCGTGCGATTCCCGCTCAGGTGTGAATGGGCCCTATAGATCTGTAATGAAGGGTAAGTGAAGCCTTCTGCAAGGTCCCAACTTGCTTCTTTACCAGCACACAGCAGGGGCATAGGGCTGTACTCATACTTGGCTCTGTGCTCTGTCAAGTTCCCCAGAGCTGCTCCATGCTCTGTACACACGCTGCTGCTCCATCCAAAGTCAACTTTAGCCAGGAAAGAAGTGGGGCGAGGCAACACATATTGCAGACAGCAGCACGGTGCTGTGAGCTGCAGGATGCCTGCAGACATTCTAGTGTCTCATCTTGTGCCTGTCCCCAGAGTCTGAGGGGGGATTCTGGGCACCAGTAATCCCCCTAAACTTGCCTATGGAGTTGGTGTTTGCACCAGACTGTAAGAAACTGTGGTATACAGAGAGTCCCAAATGAATGCGATAGGGACCGTTCTTAACCTGAATTTGTCCCCTGTGCCTGCAATTTTCCCCTTCATGCCACCCCTGTGCCCCCTCTGCGCCACCTGTATGCCTCCTGTGCCCCTCAGTGCCTCCTCCTGCCAACGCTGTGTTCTTCCATCCCCTTTGCCCCTCTGTGCTTCCTCCTGCCTCATTCTGCCCCCCTTTGCCTGTCTGTGCCTCCTGCTATTCCCAGATGCCTCATTCCCTTCCCTGTCCCCCTCTGTGTACATACAGTATACATACATACATACATACTCAGCCAAAACATTAAAACCACCTCCCTAATATTATGTAGGTCTCCATTGTGTCACCAGAGTGGCTGTGACTCATCTGTGCATTAATTCCACAACAGCTCTTGAGATGTTCTGGTGCCAAGATATCAGCTGCAGATCTCTAATCAGAGTACCTGAAGTGACAGGATATCAGCTGCAGATCTCTAATCAGAGTACCAGGGGCGTAGCAATAGGGGGTGCAGCGGTAGCGACCGCATCGGGGCCCTTGGGCCAGAGGGGCCCCGAAGGGCCCTCCCTCAACTACAGTATTAGCTCTCTATTGGTCCTGTGCTCATAATAATCACTTCTATAGATACTTTGAATAGTGGTAATCATTAACAAACTGTTTCCCATCCCCTTCTTGCACCTCTGACACTGTAGTTGCCATTGGCAGGTTTTGGTGCACCGTATCAATTGCTATGTATAGTGTGCTTGGGGGGGCCCCATTGTAAAACTTGCATCGGGGCCCACAGCTCCTTAGCTACGCCACTGCAGAGTACCTGAAGTGACAGGATATCAGCTGCAGATCTCTAATCAGAGTACCTGAAGTGACAGGATATCAGCTGCAGATCTCTAATCAGAGTACCCGAAGTGACAGGATATCAGCTGCAGATCTCTAATCAAAATACCTGAAGTGACAGGATATCAGCTGCAGATCTCTAATCAGATTACCTGAAGTGACATGATACCAGCTGCAGATCTCTAACCAGAGTACCTGAAGTGACAGGATATCAGCTGCAGATCTCTAATCAAAATACCTGAAGTGACAGGATATCAGCTGCAGATCTCTAATCAGATTACCTGAAGTGACAGGATATCAGCTGCAGATCTCTAATCAGATTACCTGAAGTGACAGGATATCAGCTGCAGGTCTCTAATCAGAGTACCCGAAGTGACAGGATATCAGCTGCAGGTCTCTAATCAGAGTACCTGAAGTGACAGGATATCAGCTGCAGATCTCTAATCAAAATACCTGAAGTGACAGGATATCAGCTGCAGATCTCTAATCAGATTACCTGAAGTGACAGGATATCAGCTGCAGATCTCTAACCAGAGTACCTGAAGTGACAGGATATCAGATGCAGATCTCTAATCAGAGTACCTGAAGTGACAAGGATATCAGCTGCAGATCTCTAATCAGAGTACCTGAAGTGACAGGATATCAGCTGCAGATCTTTAATCAGAGTACCCAAAGTGACAGGATATCAGCTGCAGATCTCTAATCAGAGTACCTGTAGTGACATAATGAGATAAATCTGTGACTGTACACTCCCAATACTACTTACAACTAGGCTGTGTTATCTTTTTTCTTTTTTTCCTCACTGTGAGGACTAAGCATCAATGGCTTTAAACAATAGTTGAGAAAACAACATGTGACCGCAGGGGACAGATGGAAAGTTTAAGATTTGTCTATGTGGGAGGTGAATAAATATAAAAAAATAGGTTTCACAGACAGATCAATGGAATTATGTACAGATCAATGTAAATGTATTAATTTTTCTACTGAAAAATGTGTTTAATATACTCTAATTGTATTTCTATCAATTAATTTGATATATTTATGCTTTTGAATGTTAAAATGAAGGAGAACTATTAATAATAATACAATTTTCATAGCACTTTTCTCCTGTCGGACTCAAATCGCTTGGGGCGCAGGCCACTAGAGCACACTCAGTAGGAAGTAGCAATGTTAGGGAGTCTTGCCCAAGAACTCCTTACCGAATAGGTGCTGGATTACTGAATAGGAAGAGCTGAGATTAGAACGAATGATGATAGAGAAGAGTAGTGTGGTTTGGATTTTAAAGCTTTGTCTTTTACATCTGAATTCTTTTGGTATAAGTGGCTAGGGGTGTGGCGAGGATGTGATTAGGGGTGTGTCAACCTCCCTAGTGGTATGATTACGTCCCGATTTTAGGGTCTAAAAGTAATAAAAAAAGGTCTAAAAAAAATTTAAAAAAATTCATATGCTTTTAGACCCTAAAAGCAGGTAAAAAAAAAATCAAAAAAAAAAATCATACCACTATATAGATTTGTGGCAGCCCTGCCCTGGATCCAGCGCTGCAATACTCTCTCCATCCACCAGGTGACGCTTTATCCCCTAGTGACATCATCTGTCGTCATGATGGCAGACAGCGACCTCACCAGAGGGAACAAGAGCCTCCGAGGACTGGAAGAAGAATGGCTGCCAGCGTCTGGATCCCGGCGGCGGTGAGTTAGATACACTGCCATGCTGCACTGTGCACTACATACCTCCCTGCGGCTACCCAGATCAGGCTCAGGGTTACCGCTTTCTTAAAAAGTTGGAAGGTATGGGAGAGAGGCCCGCAGGACTTTGTCAGTCATCCCTCCTGTAGCATCAGCCAGCACAGGCCATTTAGAGAGAAATCCTGAGAGTGGAATACAAGCAAGGCTTATACATAATTACACAAAGCACAATTTGGAATTAAACTAAAGACGATATTATGGAATATAAATATTCATGTGCACTTTTTGTCTTCTCAATTTTGTCGAGTTTAATGGATCACAAAAAATGAGCTGTGAAATTGTATCCGATGGGAGCTCTTATGAGCTGGTGAACATCAATGCACAGAATAATAACCCCCCAATTACTGGGGAGATGAGAAGTGCATTATATAAAAGGCTCAGATCCAGTTTCTTATTGTCTCCTACTTGGTGGAATAGTGTTCAGACATTTACTAATCGTTTTAGCCAAAACACAAGAGCCATCTAGAATTCCACAACCGGAGATTCCCGTAACAGCCTCAACTTTAGGCAAACAAGGCTGGATTTATACGTACCGTATGCCTCTAGGCCAACTTTCTTGTTGCTCCGATTCAAAGTGCAACAGCTCCCCTCCCCTTCCACGTGCAGCCCTCTCTTCCATGTGCAACACCCATGTACAGCAGCCCCCCATTCCACGTGCAGCCCGCTCTTCGATGTGTAACATCCATGTGCAGCAGCCCATTCTTCCATGTGTAACATCCATGCACAGCAGTCCCCGTCCCATTCTATCTATGTGCGTCTTCCTCTTCCAAAGTATAACACCCATGTGCGCATCAGCGTAACAATAGGGGATGCAGCCCCTGCACCCGCAGGAGGGGGCAGGTCTTCCCTGGAGCGCGTTCAGGGTCGTTTTGGGGGGGGGGGGCAGGAGGGGTCGCAGCATGAGGAGAGGGCTTTGCACATTGGTGGCAAGGGGGGACAGTCCTCCCCACTCACCTCGGGCTCTCCCCTCTGCATGCTCCTCTCCTGCATCTATCAGCAGTGGCAGCAGCTATACATACCTCCATTCACCACCGGAGGTTCCAATCTGTAAGGGCTTCACATTACTTCCTGTTTAAACAGGAAGTATTGTGAAGCCCTTCACAGATCGGAACCTCCGGTGGTGAATGGAGGTATGTGTCTGCCGCCGCCGCCGCCGCTGCTGCCACTGATGATTGCTGCAGGAGGGGAGCGCGCAGAGGGGAGAGCCAGAGGTGGGGGGGGGGGGGGGACTGCCCCCCCTTGCCGCCAATGCAGTGCTGGTCGTAATGGAAAAATCTACGCTTACGGATCATTACGCGTAATTTTACGCTATTACGCAATTACGGTTACGGCGTAGGAAATTATCTACGGTACATCACTGTAATTACACGTAAACTTACGCAGTTACGCGTAAGGATACCATAATGTAGGCGCTTACACTACGATGTTACGCGTAGTGCTGTAATACCCATTAATGCGTATTTTTTTTACGCATACGGACAATATGTACGCAATAGCCATCAATGTGACAGTTATTGCGTACATATCATTCGTATGCGTCAAAACGTACGCTTATACTGAAGGGCGGGAGAAGATACTATTGGTTGCTTAGGATGTTGACTGATTGGCTATTCTTAGAAAAGGGGAGTTTTTACGTTAGTAATTACGCGTAAAATTACGCGTAAGTGTTCGTAAAATTACGCATACCTAGCAATTACGGTAGACAGTGTAATTACGATACCACTCTACTGCTTACGCGTAAATAATTACGCGTAAGACCGTAATTTACGCGTAGCGCTTACGTGTAAATTTACATTGAATTACGATGCGTAATTACGCTCATGCGTAATTTCGGCCCAGCACTGCGCCAATGTGCAAAGCCCTCTCCTCATGCTGTCACCCCTCCACGCCAATGTGCAAAGCTTTCCCCTCATGCTGTGACCCCTCCGCCCCCCCCCCCCCAAAAAAAAACAGCCCTGAGTGGGGGGGTGGGGCACCCAAATTCTTGCAGGATGGGCCCGGGGACTTCTAGTTACGACCCTGCAGGTGCGTTACGGTTATTTCCAGATTTCGGGTCTAAAAGCCGTGCAATTTTTTCACAAGCTTTTAGACCCTAAAAACAAGGGGGAAAAAAAAAAGTACTACAGAGCGATTTGCAGCAGCTCCTGCATATAACTCACCCAGGCTCGAGATTACCGCTCAGAGCTGCAAATTTCCGTCCCGAGCCCGACGCGGGATTACCGCTAACGAGGTTAATCAGAGTGAGATATTATAATACTGCTTTCAGGAGTGAGAGAATGAGGCTCCATTCCCACTTGCTTCCAGATCATGAGGCCAGCGGGATCAGACAGTATAATGTCCCCTCCGAGGGTCCGCAGTGATCTGGCTGTATCCCGGGGGCAGATGAGCTCCCCCCATAGGCTATATGGGGAATGCATCAGCCTGGCCCGGGATTATCGCGGACTGAACAGAAGTGCGGCCCACTTATGGCAACGGATCCCGCAGATATAACATAGGTGCCGCACACATAGCAATGAGAGGAGAATGGACAAAAAAAATGTCCGTTCTCCCCTCTAGCTAGAACAGAGCCTTAGCCAGCAGCACTGGAGGCCTCTATATTGCCACAGTCCTCCCTCCCCAGGGAAAAGTGGTTATAGATGTGAGCCTAACAAGGAGGATCATTAAATATTCACTAGCTGGGAAGACACCATTTTCTAGCCATTCTAAATGAATTAAAGGAAGCATACGAGGTAGAAAAAAAAATGAAAGCAACTTACCTGGGGATCCCTCCAGCGCCTGACAGCCGCTGTGTCACTCACTGCAGCTCCAGTGTCCCAGGATCCCGTCTGTTTCAGATGCTGACCCCGCCAGGTCGGCATCTACTACGCCTGCGCGAGCGCCGCTGTCAATCACTCTCACGTTGTCTGGAGTGTTCTGCACAGGCGCAGTAGATGCCGACCTGGCAGGGTCAGCATCTGAAAATTTTATTAAATCGTCCCTAAATCGAGATATAGTGTACATACTCGAGTACAAGTCTAAAAATTTAGGTCTTATTCACTTCATAAAAGTATAGGGGTCGACTTATTCAATAGTCATGGGCAACACTGAGCACACTGAGTAATGTGTGTACTAATAGTGACATTCCCATTTGCAGCAAGGTACCAAGTGTTAAAGGGACCCTTAAGCCAGGAAAAAAAAAAAAAAAAAAAGTTTTACTCACCTTCTACCCCCTGCAGCAGTCCTGAGCCCTCGCAGCCACTCACTATGCCTCTGGTCCCCCGCTGACAGCTAGTTTCGTTTTTGCCAACAGGCCCGTCAGGACTGGCCACGAGTAGCTTCTTCCGCATTCCCGACTGCAATTAACACTATTTCGGGCCGCAACGCGTACAAAAATATGCGTTGCCGCATATCTATGCGCTAAATTGCAGTCTGAGGATTAGTGAGTGGCTGCGAGGGCACAGGACTGCTGCAGGGGGCGGGTAGAAGCCCCAGGTGAGTAAAACTTTTTTTTTTGTGGCTTAAGTGCCCCTTTAACCACTTGCCGACCGCACGCTTATACCGTGCGTCGGCAAAGTGGCAGCTGCAGGACCAGCGACGCAGTACTGCGTCGCCAGCTGCAGGCTGATTAATCAGGAAGCAGCCGCTCGCGCGAGCGGCTGCTTCCTGTCAAATCACGGCGGGGGGCTCCGTGAATAGCCTGCGGGCCGCCGATGGCGGCTCGCAGGCTAAATGTAAACACAAGCGGAAATAATCCGCTTTGTTTACATTTGTACAGATCGGCGATCCCCGGCCAATCAGCGGCCGGGGATCGCCGCCATGTGACAGGGGACGTCCTGTCACTGGCTGCACAGGACGGATAGCGTCCTGTGCAGCCCGGATCACCGGGTAGGGGACAGGTAGGAGAGGGAGGGGGGAATTTCGCCGCGGAGGGGGGCTTTGAGGTGCCCCCCCCCCCCGCCAGCCACACGCAGGCAGCAGAGATCAGACCCCCCCTGCACATCATCCCCATGGGGGGAAAAAAGGGGGGCAATCTGATCTCTCTGCCTGCACCCTGATCGGTGCTGGGGGCTGTAGAGCCCACCCAGCACAGATCACTAATAACCACGCTGGTCCTTAAGGGGGGGTAAAGGGTGGGTCATCAAGTGGTTAAAGAGAACCCGGACACAGAGGCACATTCTGTATACAATGGCCTGTCTCTGTTTCCTCCCACCTCCACCCCCCCCCCCCCAGCTCTGCTGTCCCCTATAAAAAAAATAAAAAATAAGCGCCAGGCTAGCGTCACGCAGGTTGTCACTAGCCTGTTACTCACCCCTGCCTGTCATTCACCCACTGATCCCCCACCTCCTGTATGGCGCGGCTCTCCACCTGTGTCCTTTCCCTCCCTGCCTCCGTAAGCTTCCTCCAATTCGCTTATGGAGGCAATTATAGCTCTTTATGACCAATTAGGCCAGGCCGCACATCCAGAACCACGAACATGGTGAATCCAGTGCTGGAGACTTGGGTGCAGCCGGCGCCACCATAGGCCATAATAGGAATTACAGCTATAGCAGCGCAGAGGACGTAACTTCGGCGCCGTCAGAAGACGGAGCTGAAGTTACTTTTATAACACAATAATTATTTAATTCCCCCGGGGAATTAAATAATTTCCCCCACTATCCACGTGGACCTGGAGGGGGAATAGTATTTAACACGGCCGGGACTTGTGCAGCAGCAGGATCAGCCATATACCGGCTGTATCCTGCGCCCAAGTCTCCCGCGCCGATATCTCTCGTACGCCAGAACTGCTGGTGTATCATGAGCCTTTAGCTTATACATTTTACAGACCCACATCAATCCAACAAGCATTAAAGGGAATCCGAGGTGAGAGGGATAGAGAGGCTGACATGTTTATTTCCTTTTGAAATAATGCACATTGCCTGGCTGTCCTGCTGATCCTCTGCCTCTAATACTTTAAGCCATAAACCCTGAACAAGCATGCAGCAGATCAGATGTCTATGACAAATCTGACAACATTAGCTGTATGCTTGTTTCAGGTGTGTGATTCAGACCCTACTGCAGGCAAATATATCAGCAAGCCTGCCAGGCAACTGGTATCGTTTAAAAGGTAATAAATATGGCAGCTTCCGTAGGTCTCACACCTCACACCATCATTTTAGGAATGAAACACGGACCAGATTGATCATGAAAAACCTTCATTTTATTTAATGACTTTTTCCAGGTAAGTACATTTAACATTTTATGAAAATAAAGCACTTTTTATAAATTATTCAGCTTTTCATAAAAAATAAAAAAAGATTTTTCTCTGAACGGTGAGGAGTTATACACTGAGGTATTTATGCCCCCTGTGGTGAGAGGCGATAGTGCAGAGGTGAACTTGAGGGATGGGGGGATGGAGTTGCCTATAGCAACCAGAGTCCATGCTTCTATTGCCCGGTCAGGATAGAGGCTGACATTTGATTGGTTGCAACGGATAACCTTCATTGCTTCTCCATCCAGTCCCAGTTTTCTAACCTTTACTGAATAGTGTTAATTTTTAAATTAATCTTTGGGTAGATTCACACCCAAAGCAGGCAGTTTCCTGTATAGACGTTCTGAAAAGCTATTTATGTAATTTTGTCTCACTGCCCACTAGTTATGTGCAAACTAATTACGTGACTATTGACTATGCACATATTAAAGCGGACCTGAACTCTTGCACTGGAGACTAGGAGAACACATAGAAATCCACACTGTGTGTATTTATAGAGAAAAGCCTGTCTAATTTTCCCTTCTCAGCAAGTAATGCGCTAGTGCAATTTGAGCTGTCAGCTGTCTGCTTAATTTTAAAGAGACACTGAAGCAAAAAAAAAAAATATAGGATATAATGATTTGTACAACTAAGAAATAAAACATGAGTAGCAGAGACATAAGTCTAATATTGTTTCCAGTACAGGAAGAGTTAAACTCCAGTTGTAATCTATGCAAAAGAGCCATTGAGCTCCAAGACATTCAAAGTCTCAGAGAGCTCTGTCTTCAGAAGCTGGTTATCTCAAGTGTCTGTAAATTTATTTTCTTTTTCGCTCCAGAGGACAGGTCAATAAGTATAAATAGTTCACTGGCCTGCTCTGTGAAATCATTTAGAATGCTGAGTAGCGTGTAAACAGCAAATTTTAGAGAATGATGCAATGTTATAAAAAAAAAAAAAATACTATATAACAAAACAAACAAAAAAAAATAATATTTTTTCTACTAATCTAGTAATTATCCATACTATACAACCAATTCATCATATAATTGTTTTCGCTTCAGTGTCTCTTTAAGCCAATATGTAACTACAGGGGTTTAACCCTTTCTGTGCTCCCAGGATACCAGGAAGTAAACACACTGCAGAATCTCAGTAGGAGTTCTACAGGCTGAGATAAGGAAAGGTTTTTCTGTAAAGGTTATTATGCTGTTGCTTATCTTTTAGAGCTCAGAGGAAGTTCTGAGTTCAGCTCCAAGTATTTCTGCAATTATTATGCAAATATTTAGCCAGACGCAATAAAAAAAAAAATACATTTGGCATTTCAGGACATCTGTACAAGAAACGCCACCATTCGGGCCCGAATCCACCTGAACATAAATGTGAACGTTATCACCATTAGAGCCCCTACACATGGATGCAATGCATTCATTTAGGATTTTTAAAGTGTACAGTGAACTACACATTGTAGTACGTTTTACATTGCTGTGCCTCTTTATCAATGGACAACTGAAGCCAGAGGAAGATGGAGGCCGCCATATTTATATCCTTTAAAACAATACCAGTTGCCTGACAGCTCTGCTGGTCTATTTGGCTACAGGAGTGTCTGAATCGCACACCTGAAACAAGCATGCAGCTAATCCAGTCAGAATCACCTGATCTGCACGCTTGTTCTTGGTCTATGGCTTAAAGTATTAGAGTAGGAGGATCAGTGGGACAGCCAGGCAATCTGCATTGTTTAAAACGGACATAAAACTTGGCCTCTATATCTCTCTCACTTCTGGGGTCCTTTAAAGAGAGTCTGAAGCCTTACATTTTTTATTTCAGAACGCTCTTCAGCCTTAAGAGCAAACATGTTTCGCTGCACCCCCGCGGCCGTACGAGGTCATTATTCCCCCCCAAATCCTGGGGCAAAATTCGATGACTTCCAAAAGTCGCAGATTTTGCTGCCCGGGGGAGGCAGAGATTTGCGCTGTAGCTCCGCCTCTAGTCCACTCAATCACCGCCGATCTCTGCCCTTTCCCTGCCCCTCTCAGTGAAAGAAGACTGAGAGGGGCAGGGAGAGGCAGCGATCAGCAGTGATTGAATGGACTAGAGGCAGAGCTACAGCCCAAAGCTCTGCCTCCTCCAGGAAGTACCGGATGATTTTGCCACAGAGATTTCGGGGAGGATAAAGACCTCTAATGGTAGCAGCGATGTGGCGAATTATCTTTTCTCTTAAGGCTAAAGAGCATTCAGAAATAATAAAAATAAGTAATTTTTAAGGCTTCAAACTCTCTTTAAGTTTGCAATAGGTTTTTAAAATGGAGAGATGCTGAGTGGATTGGGTCATTTTTGTTTCAGCGCTGCACCACGACATCCAATTGTGCGACTTCCGTTGTATGCACTGTACACGTGTGTTGTAGCACAGCGCACATGTGTGAGAGAGCCCACAGGAAAGCAAGACCATGATCTGAGCATCGAATCTCTACAGCATATTAACACAGTGCACCAGACACCGGAGGAAAGAGCCCTGACTGAATACAGTGCAAGAGAAAGACCTGAGAGATCATACAGATCAGTGATGTAGTAGAATGTCGGCACGTAATGCACGGTATACACCTTCATTTTTCATTGGCCAATTTCACCACTTTCATGATGTAAGCTTATCTACACAATCTATATAATTATTCAAGTTCTGTAGGCTGTCATACTACAGAGGGGGTAAAAATGGTTAATGATTGGATGTGTGTACTCACTTTTAGACCTTCATTTGAGCACACAAATTTTCTCTGCACCGCAAGTAAATGGTTTAGAGGAAGCATGTTTAGAGCAGGTTTAGAGGAAGATGCCAAGTAATGTGAACTGGCTTTAAAGGGATACTGTAGGGGGGTCGGGGGAAAATGAGTTGAACTTACCCGGGGCTTCTAATGGTCCCCCGCAGACATCCTGTGCCCACAGAGCCACTCACCGATGCTCCGGCCCCGCCTCCGGTTCACTTCTGGAATTTCCTGATTCTAAAGTCTGAAAACCACTGCGCCTGCGTTGCCGTGTCCTCGCTTTCCCTGATGTCACCAGGAGCGCACTGCGCAGGCACAGACCATACTGAGTCTGCGCAGTACGCTCCTGGTGACATCAGCTGGAGCGAGGACACTGCAACGCAGGCGCAGTGGTTTTCAGACTTTAAAGTCTGAAATTCCAGAAGTGAACCGGAGGCGGGTCCGGAGCATCGGTGAGCGGCTGCGCGGGCACAGGATGTCTGCGGGGGACCATTAGAAGCCCCGGGTAAGTTCAACTCATTTTCCCCCGACCCCCCTACAGTATCCCTTTAAGCATTTGTTTTATTTGCCTTATTTACCATGATATATTTTTACAGGTTTTGTTTGTGCGCATTTTTTGTTTATTTTTAAAGCGAAGTTTGGCCATTTTTTATGTGCATTTATTAGAACATTGCTTTGTATGCGTATAAGTTTTGCAAATACGACTTGCAGTTTTGCAAATGAATGAAAGAAACCTGCTGTACCAACAGAAAACTGCTCCTTTGCTCCACACCATTCTCCAGCTGCCTGGGTCACTCCCTCCTCTCCTAGGCAGTCTAAAACCAGGAGGGAATGTGAAGAGGCGTGGCCTCAGCTGAAACTGAGCCCATGTGACTACAGAAGGCATGTTTTAGGCTGTTTGGTTGTGAGCAGGCAGTAGTAGTAGTAGTAGTAATCAGTCGCTGAGGAGAATATAATTTTTTAATGTTTTTTGGGGGGTTCTGATCAAATGCACAAACTACTGTGTCCAAGCTGGGGCTTTAAGCCAACATAAAATATCACAAAAAAAAAAAAAAAAAACAATCTCGTTGTTTTGGAGGTCCGCCTGTCTCACTTTTTTGTCTGGAAATTGTTCCAGGGAAACAATGTATACAATTATTCACAATAGATCCATCTTTACTACACAGCAGTAAACCAAGAAAGGTTTCTGGATGCAAAACCGTCCAGTAAAAGTACCTGGGTGGTGGGCGGAGCATGGTAGAATAATTGTAGGTGGAGCTAAGGACTAGAGCTAAGAAGCTAGTGGTAGTTCATCCTGCTGGACCCACCATCCCCAGTTTCAGTGCACCAACCCCTGTAAAGCCCACCTGTCATGAGAGAAACCACAGAGGATGCCATCATAGACTGCTAGACTGTTCCTCTGGCTTTATAAAAAACGGACTCAGAGCACCTCTCATGGGTATGCCTTTAAGCCTGATGACTTCCAACAAAGTCGTGCTATGACCCCTCTGGAGGAGCCAATGGCCATGCGTGTCACTTCCTCTTCCTGCTTCATTCAGTGATGCACTTCTCTAACAGAGAAGACAGGGGTGAACCGGAAGTTATAACATAGCCAAGATGGCAGCCGCGATTTTTAAATTGAATCCGAACTAAAACTATTTTGTGTAGAACGGCGATTCAGGCATCAAATGAAAGAGGGGAGCACAAGCTACAGAAAGGTATGCATCTTTAAGTACTTTGCGGTACTCGCCTGAGTCTCTTTAAAGGCATACCCATGAGAGGTGCTCTGAGTCCCTTTAATCTCTCCCTGTGCCAGTATGCGCATCAACTCAGAGACCAAACAGCCCCAATTCATTACGGTTTTCTCCCAAGTTAAAGCAGCAAACAAAATGTACAAAGTACGAAAAAATGCAAGCCAAATATCAAACATTCTACACAACTTCTTTTGAGAATTTTCTTTTGCTTCCTGTGGAGATGAGATATTTGACTGACAAAATGTGAAAACATCTCTTGAGAAAAACACAATGGAAAAGTTGACTGAATAAGGGCCATAGTACTCGAGCCAAAGAAACAAAACCAGGAATCTAGTTTGCCCGGCAGGTGGTTAGTAATTGCTACCTCTTGTCTCCCATGTGGCTGATGATTTTAAATAAGGTGCTATGATAAATAAGAAAAAACAAAAGTTGAATTTGTGAAGATAAATACTTTGTTTCTTAACATTGTGACTAGGTATGGTCAATGTGATGCAAATAATTTTGAGATGATGCAGAATTTTGCAAATTTTGTATTCAAATTTATGCAGATAAAAAAAAAAAAAAAAACAATCAAATCCTGCTGAGGTAAAACTCGATTGGTTCAATTTCAGGCTACATAAACTTGCATACAAAATTTGCATCATCTCAAAATTATTTGCATCTTATTGATCATCACCAATTGTGACATTTTGAGAAGGTCCTCAGCAGTTCCTAAAATGTAACCCACCAAACCGGCTTAATAATTATGTAGTGCAAGTCCTTGGAGGGAACTGGAGCAATGCCACCAATCAGAAATCACCTTACTGAAGTTCGGACAGTGTAAGATGGATTTTGATTGGACAGATGAGTACAGCACTTTGGTCTTCATGCTACAGCCCTTGATCAAGTTTAAGCAGGGTGTCCAAATACTGAATGACTCAGCTGGTCTTCTCTGGAAATAGATTGCGCTTGATTATCCACAAAATATAATAAAGCACCCTGGACCGTTCTCAGCTGGTCCTTTGTAGTGTTCCCTCTGTGCCATAATAAATAGTTCCAACAGGGTAAAACACGCTACAAAACTTGTGTCAGTTTATAAGGATGAACTCATTTTCATCTTGTGTTCTGAAAAAGAAAAAAAGTCAATGACATTTTTTGAATTATATAAAAATAAATAAATTCACAGTCTAATTACAAGATACTGCTGCATTCTGTGCTGTGTAAAAAGGAATATATCATGTGGAAAAGTTAATTATAGATGGTCGATGAGTTGCCTGTTTTTCCGGCTTGCATTAAAATGTATGCAGCTGGGGAATGGGCCAATCCAAATCAGCGAGGGGCTCTTGCTGCAATGTGAGGTAATTGTTGCCGTTCGTACATGGCGTTCTTATCTAGTGGCTGGATAGGTTAAGGGCTCTGCCTCTGACACATGAGACCTAGGTTCGAATCTTGGCTCTGCCTGTTCAGTAAGCCAGCACCTATTCAGTAGGAGACCTTGGGCAATTCTCCCTAACACTGCTACTGCCTATAGAGCGCGTCCTAGTGGCTGCAGCTCTGGTGCTTTGAGTCCCCCAGGAGAAAAGCGCAATATAAATGTTCTGTGTTATGTGAGGAGATTGCTCTACTGTGGTGTAATTGTTGCAGGACTTATGTGGGATGATTATTGCACTTCATACATGGAGAAATTGTTGCATTTTTTTATATATGGAGGTGATTGCAGCATTTCATACGTGGAGGCGATTGCTGCATTTCATATTTGGGTAGTGATTGCTGCATATGTAATAGGACTATGGTACTATTGTTAGCCAAAAGGTGTACAACAGTAGGGAGAAGGCAACACTCATAAAAATGGCACTATTTTATGCAGTAGATTTCAGTTCCAAGACCTGACTTTTAGGGGTACTTCAACTCCAATAAAAGTTGCGAAAAGCTGGTTTACACTGATCAATGCAAGTTGCCCTTGGTTCGTCTCTGGTTTAGCTGGGCTTGGATCATGTAGCAGCGATTGGATGGAGAGAACTCACCTTTGGCAGCAGCAGATTAGAGGTAAAGTGCGCTGTCGCTGTTTCTCAGGATTCTGGGATTCAAACAACATGTCCCCGCTGTGCAGAAACTCATGCAGATCTGTAGCCGGGAATCCCTTCTGCTGGTAGTTCTGAGAAAACACAAGACCAGGCAAACAATCAGCAAACAATAAGACTTGTTCAAGATAGTTTATGAAATCTTGTAAAAAGCATTTCTGAGTCTCAAGGCTGTCCAACAAAAACACAGCTGCAGACCTAGGAACGTGTCTGCTGCCCCTGCTGGCCAAAGTGAAGCACTGCTGGGAGAAAGAGCAAGCCCAGTATAGGCCCATTTAGAGACGAAAAAAGCAAATACACTTTTTCTTTATTATCCACTATTTAAAATTTGATTGCCTCCTTTTTTTAAAAAAATTTATAAGAGGGCTATCATATTTGGTTTGTAGTTAACCCTTGGTAATCCACAGCTGCATTCACTGTTAGAAACCGTAGCGGCATGCGGTCAATAGCCCCACAGTGCAGCCACACACCACTTCATCTTCAGGTGTCCATCAATGACACAATCTTGATTGTACACTCTTACTAAATCAATGTAGTAAAAGGCTAAGCTGAGTGAATATACTTTGGATGAATACTTTAAAGCCAGTGGTTACCTATTTAAAAACCAAAAAGTCAGATACTCACCTAATGAGAGGGAAGGCTCGGTCCTAATGAGCCTTCCCTCTCCTCTCCCGGTGCCCTCGGTGCTGCGCTGGCTCCCCCGTTCGCGTCCGCCGCCGCAGGGATTTCGGAGGTCTTCGGGAGCACTCGGGCTTCCGAAGACGGGCGCTCCATACTACGCACGCGCGAGTGCGTCATAGAGGGCGCATGCGTAGTATGGAGCGGCCCGTCTTCGGGAGCCCGAGTGCTCCCGAAGGCTTCCGAAAGCTCCCTTTGGCTGCGGAAGTGGCAGTATTTGACCAAACTGGTCGAATACTGTCACGGGGGATCCTGCGCGGGACCGGGCACCGGGAGAGGAGAGGGAAGGCTCATTAGGACCGAGCCTTCCCTCTCCTTAGGTGAGTATCTGAGTTTTTTATTTTTAAATAGGTAAACATTCACTTTAAGTAGCCCTCATATTTCATAGAAGTGGTAAGATTGTGCAATCAAGATTGTATGATTAGTGGGCATCTTTAAAGCAAACTTACCTCAGTAATGTGTGTGTGTGTGTAAGTGTGTGAGTGTGTGTAGGTGTGTGTGTGTGTGTGTGTGTAAGTGTGTGTGTGTGTGTGTGTGTGTGTGTGTGTGTGTGTGTGTAAGTGTGTGTGTGTGTGTAAGTGTGTGTGTAGGTGTGTGTGTAGGTGTGTAAGTGTGTGTGTGTGTGTAAGTGTGTGTGTAGGTGTGTGTGTAGGTGTGTGTGTGTGTGTAGGTGTGTGAGTGTGTGTAGGTGTGTGAGTGTGTGTAGGTGTGTGAGTGTGTGTAGGTGTGTGAGTGTGTGTAGGTGTGTGTGTAGGTGTGTGTGTAGGTGTGTAGGTGTAGGTGTGTGTGTAGGTGTAGGTGTGTGTGTAGGTGTAGGTGTAGGTGTGAGTGTAGGTGTAGGTGTAGGTGTGTGTGTAGGTGTAGGTGTAGGTGTGAGTGTGTGTAGGTGTAGGTGTAAGTGTAGGTGTAGGTGTGAGTGTGTGTAGGTGTAAGTGTAGGTGTAGGTGTAGGTGTGAGTGTGTGTAGGTGTAGGTGTGAGTGTAGGTGTAGGTGTGAGTGTGTGTAGGTGTAGGTGTAGGTGTGAGTGTGTGTAGGTGTAGGTGTAGGTGTGAGTGTGTGTAGGTGTAGGTGTAGGTGTGAGTGTAGGTGTAGGTGTAGGTGTGAGTGTGTGTAGGTGTGTGTGAGTGTGTGTAGGTGTAGGTGTGTGTGAGTGTGTGTAGGTGTAGGTGTGTGTGAGTGTGTGTAGGTGTGTGTGAGTGTGTGTAGGTGTGTGTGAGTGTGTGTAGGTGTGTGTGAGTGTGTGTAGGTGTAGGTGTGTGTGAGTGTGTGTAGGTGTAGGTGTGTGTGAGTGTGTGTAGGTGTAGGTGTGTGTGAGTGTGTGTAGGTGTAGGTGTGTGTGAGTGTGTGTAGGTGTAGGTGTGTGTAGGTGTAGGTGTGTGTAGGTGTAGGTGTGTGTAGGTGTAGGTGTGTGTAGGTGTAGGTGTGTGTAGGTGTAGGTGTGTGTAGGTGTAGGTGTGTGTAGGTGTAGGTGTGTGTAGGTGTAGGTGTGTGTAGGTGTAGGTGTGATCGTGTAGGTGTGATCGTGTAGGTGTGATCGTGTAGGTGTGATCGTGTAGGTGTGATCGTGTAGGTGTAGGTGTAGGTGTGTGTAGGTGTAGGTGTGTGTAGGTGTAGGTGTGTGTAGGTGTAGGTGTGTGTAGGTGTAGGTGTGTGTAGGTGTAGGTGTGTGTAGGTGTAGGTGTGTGTAGGTGTAGGTGTGTGTAGGTGTAGGTGTGTGTAGGTGTAGGTGTGTGTAGGTGTAGGTGTGTGTAGGTGTAGGTGTGTGTAGGTGTAGGTGTGTGTAGGTGTAGGTGTGTGTAGGTGTAGGTGTGTGTAGGTATAGGTAGGTGTAGGTGTAGGTGTGTGTAATATGAGACTCTTCTTCAGTACTACACATACAATTCATTATATCAAGTTTTTTTTTCACTTCAGGTTTGCTTTAGGGTAGAATCGCATGTATTTTCCACTATGTGCTATGGAAAACGCATATGCGATTCTGCCTAGTGTGTGCCTACCCTCAAAGTGGTGATCTGAGGCAAGCTGGTAAGCAGGGTGTATGAACCTAGAAGTTTCTCTATCGTAGCTTATGTTGCACTCTGCTATCAAAGTGACTACTAGGCAATCTATGAACTGGTGATCAAAGTAATCGCCTCTTCATAAATATAGTGAATTGTCACTAAACTAATTTAACCACTTTTCCACCACTACAATATATCTACTTCCTCTGTGACTTCATCTAAGCCACAAGGATGTAGATATATGTTGTGTAGCAGAAGCAGTGCTGTGCAGGATTGGGCTTGCTCCTGTGCAAAACCTCGGGCACTATCAGCTGCAGCACTAATTGGTGAAAGGGAATATATGTTCCCTGAACCAATAAGATTGACTATTAACATTAAAAATTACTTTTATTTTCTCAGTTCATAGTGAAAAATACACTCTGCAGCATTATTTCAGAATCAAAATTTCCTCACCATAAATTGCGACAGGAACATAATTTAAGTTTTATGGTAAACGGTAGAAATAGCAAAACAAAATTTGTGGGTTTTTTTTTATTTACGGTAGTGCTTTTTATTTTTAAACCGAAATTGGTAAAGCTAATGTGTTTTCAATCTCCTCTGTTTCCCATTTACGGTAAATACATAGAAGACAAAAGTGTTCAAGAGAAAAAAAATGCGATAGGATGAAAGCCTCGTTAGTCCTGAAAAAAAACGATATATAGATTTCATTTAGGTGTCATAAGTAGGGATAAAGTTATTGCTGATTAAATCGGGACATAGCTAAAATGTCAAAACTGCTCTAGTCCATAAGGGCGAAACAAGGTCTGGATGCAAAGTGGTTAAAGGACCACTATGGAGTCAAATTTAAAAACACACACTATCGTACCCTTCTCCCAGAGTGAAATGCGCTTAAATTACTTTTTTCCTATGTTCCTGTCAATCACACTAAGTAGTAAATAATTGACTGATGTGACCGATTTTGGACCAGTGCATCTCCTCATGGGGGAATTCTCAGTATTAAAAAGTAGTTCCTGGAAAAGATCTATAGAAAGATGACAGCAAGCTTCCCTACTTGTTTACACAATATTCTGCCAGATAAGAATGAGCAACTGCAGATCCATAAGTGCTTTTGGAAATAGAGAACTCACTGAGAATTCCCTATGAGGAAATGGACTAGTCCAAAACCTGTGAGTTCTGACAGATTTTCACTATCTACTGTAAACAGCAGCAAGACTGGAACAAATTTGTAGTGTATTTTACTATGGGAGAAATGTACATATTTTATCACTTCTCGACCATCAAACGCAGGATTGCGGCGAGACAGCGGGTCTCTCGTTCCCCCATGACACATATGTGCGTCATCTTGCAAGGAACGAGATTTGATGAGAGCTCGCATGAGCTCCCGTCAGTAAACACAGCGGGCCCCAGCCATCAGCCTGTCAGCCCGCGATCAGAGCTGGCAGGCTGTTTTTGTTTTGTTTTTTAAATGAGCATTCAGTATTTATATAGCGCTGACATATTATGCAGCGCTGTACAGAGTATATTGTCTTGTTATCACTAACTGTCCCTCAGTGGGGCTCACAATCTAATCCCTGCCATAGCCATATGTCTATATCATGTAGTGTATGTATGGTAATCTAGGGACAATTAAAGAGAACCCGAGGTGTGTTTAAAGAATGTTATCTGCATACAGAGGCTGGATCTGCCTATACAGCCCAGCCTCTGTTGCTATCCCAAACCCCACTAAGGTCCCCCTGCACTCTGCAATCCCTCATAAATCACAGCCGTGCTGTGAGGCTGTGTTTACATCTGTAGTGTCAGTCTCAGCTGATCCCCCGCCTCCTGCATAGCTCCGGTCCCTGCCCCCGTCCCTTCCCTCCAATCAGCAGGGAGGGAAGGGATGCAGGCGGGGACCGGAGTTCTGCAGGAGGCGGGGAGAGCAGCAGACTGACACTATAGAGATAAACACAGCCAGCTCTGACAAGCTGTTTGTCAGCAGCGTGGCTGTGATTTTTGAAGGATTGCAGAGTGCAGGGGGACCTTAGGGGGGTTTGGGATAGCAACAGAGGCTGGGCTGTATAGGCAGATCCAGCCTCTGTATGCAGATAATATTCTTCAAACCCACCTCGGGTTCTCTTTAAGGGGGAAGTCAATTAACTTACCTGTATTTTTTTTTTTATTAAAGTTAGGTTGTTTTTTTGTTTTTTTTCTTTTTAAATGAAAAATAGCAGCAGCAATCAAGTAGGACCAAATGAAAGCTCTATTTGTGAGAAGAAAAGGAGGTAAAATTAATTTGGGTGGCAAGTTGTAAGTTGACCGAGCAATAAAAGTTGAAGAGTGCTGAATTGTAAAAAATGGCCTGGTCCATAGAGGAGGTATAGACCTCTGGGCTCAAGGGGTTAAGCATATATTTTATTCTTTTTCTTTTGCAACCGTTGCCCTTTAATAACTTATTGATATGGAAAGTGCTGTTATTTCTACAGAAACTGTCACCGGCAATAACACGGGTCGCTGTCTGTAATGGTGGCCCGGTATAAATCACAAGCTCCAGTCACTCTAACACCAGCTCCCTGTAATACCTGAATTCCCAGCCTAGAGTATTATCGCCCTTCAGTCCTGCTCAATGTCCCAGATCAGCTTTCATTTTTATTGTTACATGTCAGGTTTAGGATTCATTTCATCGCTTCAATCTAGACTGTCACACTTAAATGGGCAGCAGGTGTTTCTACATCTATTACAAGAATGTTTAGTCAGCTTAGCAGAATCCCCCCCCCCCCCCTCTTTTTTTCTCTCCTTTTGAATTGGATGTGATAGATGAGCTTTGCCCTGTTCAAACTAACTCAGCACTTTCAAATAGTGCCACTGCACAGGGGCCCATCGACTGGAGAAGCCCACTAGGGGTCCTCCTGCAATCACTGTTTTAGCTCTTTATTGATGCTGTGCAGGTAATGATCCACTTTACATGTCCAACTTACACCTCTCTGACACTGCAGCTGTCCCCTCCCTGCTAATACCTCTCTGGCACTGCAGCTGTCCCCTCCCCTGCTTACACCTCTCTGACACTGCGGCTGTCCCCTCACCTGCTTATACCTCTCTGACACTGCAGCAGTCCCCTCCCCTGCTTATACCTCTCTGACACTGCATCTGTCCCCTCACCTGCTTATACCTCTCTGACACTGCAGCTGTCCCCTCCCTGCTAATACCTCTCTGGCACTGCAGCTGTCCCCTCCCTGCTTACACCTCTCTGACACTGCAGCAGTCCCCTCCCCTGCTTACACCTCTCTGACACTGCGGCTGTCCCCTCCCTGCTTACACCTCTCTGACACTGCATCTGTCCCCTCACCTGCTTATACCTCTCTGGCACTGCAGCTGTCCTCTCCCTGCTTATACCTCTCTGACACTGCGGCTGTCCCCTCCCCTGCTTAAACCTCTCTGACACTGCAGCAGTCCCCTCACCTGTTTACACCTCTCTGGCACTGCATCTGTTCCCTCCCTGCTTATACCTCTGACACTGCAGCTGTCCCCTCCCCTGCTTACACCTCTCTAATACTGCAGCTGTCCCCTCCCTGTGTATACCTCTCTGACACTGCAGCAGTCCCCTCCCCTGCTTATACCTCTCTGACACTGCAGCTGTCCCCTCACCTGCTTACACCTCTCTGACACTGCGGCTGTCCCCTCCCTGCTTACACCTTTCTGACACTGCAGCTTTCCCCTCCCCTGCTTACACCTCTCTGACACTGCAGCTGTCCCCTCCCCTGCTTACACCTCTCTGACACTGCGGCTGTCCCCTCCCTGCTTACACCTATCTGACACGGTGGCTGTCCCCTCCCTGCTTACACCTCTCTGGCACTGCAGCAGTCCCTTCGCCTGCTTACACCTATCTGCCACGGCTGCTGTCCCCTCCTCTGCAGGGGCATAGCTAGAAATTACTGGGCCCCATAGCAAAAAAAAAAAAAAAAAAAGTATGCCCCCCCACGACCTTCCAACCCCACGGACCTCCCACCCAAACATTTTGTGGGGAAATCTGCCGACAGATTGTCGGCAGATTTCCCCACAAAATGCAACTAGATTGTCGGCAGATTTCCCCACAATATGCAACCAGATTGTCGGCAGATTTCCCCACAAAATGCAACCAGATTGTCAGCACTACTTATCACACCTAAATGATACATTGTGTTTTTGCCACAAAATGGGCTTTCTATGGGTGAAACTTTTTGCTAAGAATAATTTGCGTTTTAACGGGAATAATAAAGAAAAAAAAAACAAAAAAAAAAAAACACATTTCTTCTCAGTTCTCAGCAATAATAGTTCAATATAAACATGCGACTGTAGATAAAACCCACACATTTTATTTGCCCACTTGTCCTGTTTAAAATATGTCCCTAGTACAATGTATGGCAGTGGCTGGATAGTGTAATGGTTAAGGGCTCTGCCTCTGACACAGGAGGCCTAGGTTCAAATCTCGGCTCTGCCTGTTCAGTAAGGAGTTTCTTGGGCAAGTCTCCCTAACACTGCTACTGCCTACTGAGTGCGCTCTAGTGGCTGCCTCGCAAGCGCTTTGAGTCCGACAGGAGAAAGGCGCTATACAAATACTGCAATTATTATTATTCTTATTATTATTATTATGGTGACTATTTTATTTGGAAATAAAGGTGTGTTTTTCTATTTCATGTTTCTTTATACTATATCACTAATTACAAGCCTTTATTTGCAAAAATAACAGAAATATACCCACATAGGCACTTTTTTAATGTATGCTAAGAGAACTATTTATGTATTTTATTTTTTTTTTCAAATGCTGTCATTTTTTGTGTTTTATTTTGGTAACTATGGGGGAGGGGTTAAAGGGCTAAAGTGGGATTTTCTTTATTTAAATGTGTGCAAGTGTAATTTAACTTTTTCACTACCACAATAAGCAACTAGATTGTCAGCAGATTTCCCCACAAAATGCAACCAGATTGTCGGCAGATTTCCGGTGTACTGTAAAAGTATGTGTTTTTTACTTTAATTTGCAGAAATGACCGCTGGCATCTCGCTGTTGCCATTAAGGCACTTTGATAGACTTTGGGAACGCAAGTTCCCATTCACTGATCAGTGTACCAATGGCATGTGATGAGAACGCACATGGGAGGGTGCGCCCGCGGCGCTGATCACGGCCTAGGCCAGGCCTGGATTTACATCACAGGAGGCTATAGGCACAGATGTCCTGGCATTTTAGATATCACCCTCCATGAACCTACAAACCCCCACCGAACTGCACTGCAAGTGTGCTGCCTGTCCCAGCTGTCACAAGCCCCCTAGTGGCCGGACCGCACAATGCCTTCCAATCGGTTTCCGCACATAGACCATGCAATCTGTGGTCGCAATCTGTGCTCAGAAACCGCTGGGAATTTGGCAGCAGACCGACTAGAAGGGAGCTTGTGAGTTACGGTAATACAAATGACACACTATTTCAGGGTATAACTGCCACCACTCCTACAGAAGGGTAGGAGTCCTAACTATATTGACTAATACCTGCAAATAAAATGGTTAAACACACTATTTTATCTAGCTATCAACAATAGTTGTGACTCTTCAGAAGCTAGAGTTCAGTTTGTGCGGCTGAATAGCAGGTGTAGCTGAACAAATAAAATGACTTTTTATAAAGTCTTTATTATAAATGCAATATAAATAATATATACAGAAAATCTTTGAAATCAACAATTATAGAGACATTAGTAGCCAGTATGAAAGTAAAAATGGAAGAAAATGCGTATTCTTAAGGTCAGGTGAAATATATCCTTTCTGGGAAAAGAAATGCTAAGTCCTTGGTTTCAGAGTGGAGGACTCAGTGTCAAGTCCAAACAAGCCAGATGCCAGCATGTCCTCAAGCTGGCAAGGATATAATCAGGATGATGTTTCAAAGTTGAGGACATTAATTTTGGGTCCTCTGCCATTTTTATACCCCTGACAAAGTAGGAGGGAGTGAGGGCGGGAACCATACACCCCCCTAGAACATGAGATGAGCCCTCCCCCTTTACTGGGAACCAAAAATCATATCTAACTGTATATAGACTATCTCACAGAACCGTACAGGTCAGGGCAGATTTAATAGCATTTTCAGGTCAGTCTGCATTTATCCAGCACAATGATACCAAACAAGACGGGTAGGACCCCGGTGGTATCACCGGGTCACTTTCGAACTGCCTGACAACCCATAACTCAGAATGTTCTGAAACCTCAATATCAGCGCAAGGCAAGGTCCGAGTTTGGATGGCCTGGCAGCCTTGCAAAACAGGAAATATGACAAATATAGCAGTTTATGATTTATCTTATAACTAACAGTTCAGCAGGAGTTTCAAGTTGGTCCTTTGAACTCCTAAGCTCAGGGCTCACATTACAATTCATGCTGAGAATGGTGCCAGCTTGGCTACAGTAGGATCCACTTGATGAGTTTCTGTCACACCTGAGGTGCGAAAAGTTGATTTAGCAGGGCCCTGAACACAGCTGGGTGCCTGGGCACTTCCTCTGAGAAAGTGCCTGAATGGCCCTGCCATTTGGTGTTAGGAAAACCAGCAGTCAGAATGACATTCCTTCTTTTAAAAGACAGCTGTAGTGACTGTGCAGTCTAATCAGGAAGCAATCAGAAAATCTACTGCACGAATCTTCCCGATTCGCCTGCGTTTCTCATGGCTGTTCCATGACACCAGCTGTCACTTCTCCCTAACCCATCCCAGGTGCCCCTTATTATTGAGGGTACTTCTGGCTACTTAATACTAATTATTTAAAGGTGCCCCAAGTATAAGGTAGTTCGAGGTACCCCTGGCTGAAGGGAGATCTGGTCAGTGGAATGCAGAGAGCAGGGTGAGTAACCATATTTACACTCTGCTCTGGACCTGGCATAGGGAAGGAGGGAGGGAGGCACTCAGGGAAGGGAGTCAGGCGCCTTTCCATCACCGGGCGCCTGTAGGCACATGCCTACAGTGCCTTATGGTAAATCCGGCCCTGCCAGATGCCAAGATGAAGTCTCAAGGGGCGTAGATATACTGTACTCAAACCAGGAAGTGGTAAAAATAAAAAAACTTTCCTAAGAGGGAAGTCTCAGGATCCTCCAGAGGCTTCCTAAATCTTCAAACAAACAAAGAAGTGCCTCTGAGCTCCTGTAACTTTGAGCCTGATCAGGCCTAAGTAGCCAGCGCACAGTGTTATCTATGAGGTAGACATTGTGTGCAGTGCCTTTGAAGAACACCCTGATAGGGATAAATGCACTTTGGACTGTTTAGATGAGGTCAGTGGTCAGCTGACCAGAGGGAGGCTGTACATGTTTGGGTGTGGTACCCATACAATTGTATTCACTGTGTGGCATTTAATGCATGTACACCTGATGAGGGGGTCACCCTGAAACATGTAGTGTATTGCTAAGATTTGATAAACTCAAGTTTAAAAGCCATTGGAGTGCCTCATTCTTGCTTATTGAGCTTCCTAAATCTTCCTGGAGACCACAGTTGACCAGAACCTACCCGACAAGAGCTTGTCAGGTAAGTTATTCACACCTGATCATCCACGAAAAAGGGGCGAGGTTGCGATCTTTCAGGGGGACCCGGGCAGGGGCGGTGGTCTCAAGGAGGACGGTAAGTGGCTATATTTTTAATTTACCCTAGCCTTACTTTAAAGGCAG
Source organism: Hyperolius riggenbachi (assembly GCF_040937935.1). Lineage (NCBI taxonomy): Eukaryota > Metazoa > Chordata > Amphibia > Anura > Hyperoliidae > Hyperolius > Hyperolius riggenbachi. Next base: position 34,971,464 of record NC_090651.1, on the reverse strand, counting down.
TCCATGACACAGTGTTTTAAATAGCAGCAATACAGTTTTTAATACTTCGAAACAGTGGCGTAGCAATAGTGGGTGCAGAGGTTGCAACCGTACCAGGGCCCTTAGGTCAAAGGGGCCCCAAGGGTCCCTCCCTCAACCACAGTATTCATTCTTTAATGCTCCTGTGCTGGTAATAAATGCTTCGAATACTAGCAATCATTAAACTGTTCCCCGCCCCCTTCTGGCACCTCTGACACTGCGGATGTCCTTGGCAGGTTTTGGTGCGCCGTATCAAATGTTATCAGGGCTGTAATTACTATAAGGCACTATAGGCACGTGCCTACAGGTGCCTTATGTGGGAGGGGCAGCCCCACTCCTCAGATCACTGACCTCAGGAGCTTACAGTCTAACCTCTGCCTCATATCACTGACCTCAGGCACTTATACTTTAATTCTTATCTCATGTCACTAAGGATGACATGAGACAGTGATTAGAGTTTAAGATTCTAAGGACAGTAGGTAGGGATTAAAGTTATGAATATTTTTACTTCTGGGTGTGGCCTGTGTTCAGGGGCGGAGCTTAGGGTGCTAGAACGCCTGTGCTTACAGGCCTCCGAGTTATAAATCCGGCCCCGATTGTTATGTATATTGTGCTTGGGGGGCCCAAAGCTCCTTAGCTATGTATCTGCTTCAAAAGTATATTATCTGCCAAGAAAAAAAAGAAAAGCTGTAATAAAATAGTAACTTTAGACACGGATATAACTTGGCTAATCCACAAGCTCACCTTTATGGTTTCATAGGAGTCGGTTATGAGTGCGATGAACAGGCTGAGAATCATGTAGATGAAGAGACTGATGAAGGAATAGAGGTACAGTCTGCTGAACAGCCACACGAGGGTGCTCTTCTGCTGAATCTGGGCAAACGTGGCAAACATATCATCACCATTCAGCAGTGAGAAGAGGCACTCGGCCACCGTGTTCAAATCTTCAAACTGAGGAGGAGGGGGAAGACAAAAGACAATGGTCACAAGTTTGGAAATCCAGCAATGGAAAACAGCAAAGAGGGGCCTGGAGGTTATTACTCAGAACTTAGAATGACTTTATTCACCAAGTGCGACAGGCGCCGCACCCGGAATTATTTGTGGACACAAGGCATGTTGGCAAGTGACAAACACAGCAAGTAACACTACACATAGTACAATTTATAAAGAAACATTGCAACAGAGCAAATGACACATACTGTAGAGCGGTTGTCACCATATTATGCAAAGATGAACATGTCAGCCTATGGGCGCGCGTACGTACTCTAGTGCCCCGAGGTGCTGAAGGGGCTTAGGAGAAGACATTGGGGAGAGGGTCTGGGTTAAGGAAAGTGATCGCTTGCGGGAAGAATGTGTTCCTACGCCTGGTGGTTTTGGTGTAGATGGACCTATAGCGGCGTCCCGAACGGAGGGGACTGAAGAAGTGATTGCCAGGGTGGGAGGGGTCGAGGGTGATTCTATTTGCCCTGGACCTCATTCTGGATGTGTGGAGAAGGTCCAAGGGTGGCAGGGGCGACCCAATGACCTTCTCAGCCACATTGATGACCCCCCCCCCCCAAGTACCAGACAATGATGGAGGAGCAAAGGACAGATTCAATGGTCGCCGTATAAAAACTGGTCAGTAGCTCCCTGGGCATTCCAAACTTCCTCAGTTGCCTCAGGAAGAAGTCTCTGCTGGGCCTTCTTTTGAGTTGTAGAGGTATTATCGTCCCATCTCAAGGTTTCCGTGATGGTGGTGCCTAGGAACCGTGCGCTATGTACCCTGGTGACTTCGGTACCGTCAATGATAACCGGGCTAGGTGGTGGGGCGTTCCTTCTGAAGTCCACTATCAGTTCCACCGTTTTTGCTGTGTTTAGTACAAGTTTGTTGTCTGAGCAGCCGCCTCACCACAAATACTTGACAATGCCAAGCTTGCAAGGGCAAGGCTCGCTCACCCTTTTGTCACTGTATTTACCAATTCTTTATTTTGTACGAATTCTGTATTTTGTATATTGGTGTATACAATTGTTTGTCATTTTGTATCCCATGTTTGGTTCATACTTTGTACAGCGCCACAGAATATGTAGGCGCTTTAAAAATCAATAATAATAATAATAATAGCAGTAGAAATGATCTAGGAGATGCAAATAAACCTTGCTTGCAAGCAAATTTAAAAAGGAACTGTAGTGAAAAAAATAAATGAATAAAATTGCTTATTGTTTACAATATTCATTTATAAATTATTTAGGCAGTGTTTGCCCACTGTAAAAATCTTTGCATAGCTCCTTTCCAGGGAATGCTTTTGTGAAGAATAAATGAATAAATGAAATACTGGGAATCCCCCATGAAGAGATGGACAAGCCAAAAACCTGTCAGTTCAGTCACATTTCAACCACTGTAAGTGACAGCAGCATCAGAGAAAAGTAAATTATAGCTCATTTCACTCTGAAAGAAAACACTTTTATTTGTATGTCTTTACAAGTATTTTACATTTTTTCACGATAGTGGACCTTTATTTTTTACGTCACAGGTTTGCTTTATTGCAAATTGCGCCCAGTTTGAAACTAGAATAGCCAAAACTGAAAGGAATTGCTTTGGACTAGCCCAAATTTTGGCGGCATACAGTGGCGTTACTACTTACTACAATTCATGGGGCCCACAAACAAAATTTTGAAAGGGCCCCTTCCAGTGGCGTAGCTAAGGAGCTGTGGGCCCCGATGCAAGTTTTACAATGGGGCCCCCCAAGCACTCTATACATAGCAATTGATACGGTGTACCAAAACCTGCCAATGGCAACTACAGAGTCAGAGGTGCAAGGAAGGGATGGGAAACAGTTTGTTAATGATTACCACTATTCAAAGTATCTATAGAAGTGATTATTATGAGCACAGGACCAATAGAGAGCTAATACTGTAGTTGAGGGAGGACTCTTCGGGGCCCCTCTGGCCCAAGGGCCCCGATGCGGTCGCTACCGCTGCACCCCCTATTGCTACGCCCCTGGCCCCTTCCTATCCCTTCCCTTGTCCCCCCTCCCCCCCTCCCAACCACAAGACAGGTGTGCTAAGGGCCTGTTTCCACTACACCCGTAGTAGATTTCTGCATTATGCATCATTTCCCATACAAATGAATAAGTTAGTGGAAACAGGCCCATAGGCATTCATTGGAGTCAGTTTTTCTGCATCCAGAATCCACGTGTGGTGGAAACAGGCCCTGAGGGCTCAGCCACACTATAAGCGCTTTTCTGAGCTCTTGTAATGGATTAGCTTTTAAAAATAAATAAAATCGCTCTCATTCACATTCATTAAATTCCTCCATTTTAATGAAATTGAATGGGAG